>NC_091180.1:13934878-13949878 GCF_040958095.1 Procambarus clarkii | reverse complement strand
GTATTATGGCAGGTAGGTATTATGAGGTATTATGGCAGGTAGGTATTATGAGGTATTATGGCAGGTAGGTATTATGAGGTATTATGGCAGGTAGGTATTATGAGGTATTATGGCAGGTAGGTATTATGAGGTATTATGGCAGGTAGGTATTATGAGGTATTATGGCAGGTAGGTATTATGAGGTATTATGGCAGGTAGGTATTATGAGGTATTATGGCAGGTAGGTATTATGTGCTGGACCTCATAATCCTGGAAGCCAGTGACAGGTAAACCTGTAACCCCCCCCCCCCCCCCCTCTGTCCACTCAACAAGATGAGTGGCGCTGCCCAATAAACTCGCCCCTCGGGGCAAAATTTACAAATTTAGTATGTAACCCCCCCAGAGACCGTAGACCCGTAACTCACCCTTGAGGGACCTCCGTGACAGGTCAGCCCAAGTGACCTCAGATCATCTTGCAGAGTTAATTGAAATATTTCCTGGTTACTCCCTTATTTCAAGTAGACGATTAATCACTATAGTCTTGTCAAAAAAATTTTAAATTAAATTTTGCCCCGAGGGGCGAGTTTATTGGGCAGCGCCACTCATCTTGTGAGTGGACACACCGCTATAGTGACAGTATTGGGCAGCGCCACTCATCCTGTGAGTGGACACACCGCCATAGTGACAGTATTGGGCAGCGCCACTCATCCTGTGAGTGGACACACCGTCATAGTGACAGTATTGGGCAGCGTCACTCATCTTGTGAGTGGACACACCGCCATAGTGACAGTATTGGGCAGCGCCACTCATCCTGTGAGTGGACACACCGCCATAGTGACAGTATTGGGCAGCGTCACTCATCTTGTGAGTGAACATACCGCCATAGTGACAGTATTGGGCAGCGCCACTAATCTTATGAGTGAACATACCGCCATAGTGACAGTATTGGGCAGCGCCACTCATCCTGCGAGTGGACACACCGCTCTAGTGACAGTATTGGGCAGCGCCACTCATCCTGTGAGTGGTTACACCGCCATAGTGACAGTATTGGGCAGCGTCACTCATCCTGTGAGTGGACACACCGCCATAGTGACAGTATTGGGCAGCGTCACTCATCCTGTGAGTGGACACACCGCCATAGTGACAGTATTGGGCAGCGCCACTCATCCTGTGAGTGGACACACCGCCATAGTGACAGTATTGGGCAGCGCCACTCATCCTGTGAGTGGACACACCGCCATAGTGACAGTATTGGGCAGCGCCACTCATCCTGTGAGTGGACACACCGCCATAGCAGCATGTACAACACTCCCCAAAAGGAAGAAAACCCGCTGGGTTGTTCATCCTGTCACTTGTACCCAGACACAGCTGGGACTTGCTTAACTGTCTCAAGTGAACATCTCCTCAAACAAGAAGATTAACATCTGTCAACCCTTAAAAGCTTACGTTATCTTGCGGGTGCAAAATGGGGAAATCTTTTAAGAACAGTATCAATATTTGACAAATAGTGTTTTCCTAACTCAAACAATGTGGGGTTTATTATTCTACAGTTATTCCTAATGTCTCTCAGGTGTTCACATTCACGTAGATAGTGGTCAAGGCGGTGTCCATCACTCTCACCTCAGATTCTGCAACTTCACTGATCAACTGTTGTTTCCATTCCACATCTCCATGGATATTTGTATCCTAGACGGAATCTCGCTATTACTGATTCTCTCCCTCGTTTCCTCCTCTTCGGCCATAATGATTGGGATTGCCAGCAGCAACCATGTTATACCATCGTATAGATTCACTGGTTTGTGCTTCTATGCTCTTTTCCTCAGTTACCTTGTCACGGTGATGTTGCCTGATAATGCCTCTAATTTGTAGTTGAGTCTTGGGTATGAAGTATTCAATATGGTCTCCTTCAGCGCCTTCAGCAGCCAGCACATCTGCTCGTTCATTCCCACATATTCCAACAACAATCTCACAGCTCTCTTAATTTCAGCGACTATTGCAAGATTTTCTGCCTGATTTTTACTTAGGCTTTGCAGTGCTGCTTTTGAATCGGTGCAAATCACTGCACCATTAGTGTTCCGTTCAAGAAACCTTAACGCCATAACAATGGCAGTTAGCTCTGCTTGCGTTGAAGATGCATAGTTCTCAATACGTGCTTTTTCTTCATTTCTGCGTTGGAAGGTATTATCCTTGATTACCGTGTATGCTGCACCAGCCCTGCCATTGATAGGATTAGATGACCCGTCAGTGTAGATTTGATCTAGTTCATCTCTGGCTTCTTTATAAATTTCCTCGAGATACTTGTGCCTCATTTCTTGTGGTATCATGTTGGATTTTTTCATTGCCATTTCATTGATGATGATCTTGCCTGAGTCATCCTCCCAGGGAGGTAACCTCTCTACAGGCAGGAGCTCACGGGCTTGCTCAAGCAGGTGAAGCTCTTCGAGGTAGCAGACTGATCTGTGATGCCATTTTTTGCTTCTCCTGTTTCCCCCTGAAAGTAGCACAGAGCTCAGTTTTTTTACAGACTTAATAAGCCTCATTGGAAGGTCAGCCAAGTGACCTTAGATCATCTTGCAGACTCCTTGACGTGTTGACTTCAAGGTTAAGTGTGCAAAAACACTTTTAATTGAAAATTCCCTGATTTCGCAAATCTTGTGGGAACGTTCGGGGTGGTCTCGCTCCTAGCTGATTCAGCAAAACCAAGAATTTTCAATTAAATTTCTAAATTTCAATTAATTTTTTGTAAATTCCTCTGGGTGTTACAAGTATATATCACGTTCTCTCTCACACAACCCCTTCCCCCCCATTTCTTACCTCCCTCCCTCCGGAGCCGGTCGGCCGAGCGGACAGCACGCTGGACTTGTGATCCTGTGGTCTTGGGTTCGATCCCAGGTGTCGGCGAGAAACAATGGGCAGAGTTTCTTTCACCCTATACCCCTGTTACCTAGCAGTAAAATAAGTAGTTGGGTGTTAGTCAGCTGTCACGGGCTGCTTCCTGGGGGTGGAGGCCTGGTCGAGGACCGGGCCGCGGGGGACATTAAAGCCCCGAAATCATCTCGAGATAACCTCAAGATAACCTCCCTTCCCTCCCCTCCCCCATTCCATTTCCCCTCCCTCCTCCCTCTCTCACCTTCCCTCCCTCTCTCACCTTCCTGTTGCTGGCGTAGGTACACTTGCAGCCAGGTGGACAGTTCTGGTCCCAGTCGGCCAGCGCGGGCGTCACCACCACCAGAGCCGCCCACGCCGCCCACCACACCCCCGCCCGGCGCCCGCCCATCGCCTCTCTACCGTCACCGGCTGGTCATCTCTGTGGGAGAAGAGAGAGTTATGATTAGTTGGTGTTTTATAGAGTCATTAGGCGATAATCTAGAGTCGTCGACCTGGAGAGAAGTCAAACCAGAGGGGACAAGGCTCTGTGGCCAAACCTGACTCGAATCACTTGGCATGGAGAATCACAGGTAAAACTTAGTCTGTCTGTTATCCTCTAGTCACAAGAGGAACATTGCTAAACGCATTCTTGCATCAGCGATGCGCATTCATTTGTTTGTTTCTGTAATATTTCTCATATTTGTTGGATGTATCATGAGGATAATCTTAGTGATGAGGAGGAATTGAACTTTACATTATTGTGCACCCCATACCCATCCCGTGGGCGGTGGTGGAATGGGTTACAGAGGCACATAATGGGTCCAGGAACTGAAGCCCAGAGTTCGTTTAGCTAAGCTAGTTACGCAAGTGCTAATTATATATATATATATATATATATATATATATATATATATATATATATATATATATATATATATATATATATATATATATATATATATATATATATATGTCGTACCTAGTAGCCAGAACTCACTTCTCAGCCTACTATGCAAGGCCCAATTTGCCTAATAAGCCAAGTTTTCATGAATTAATTGTTTTTCGACTACCTAACCTAACCTAACTTTTTCGGCTACCTAACCTAACCTAACCTATAAAGATAGGTTAGGTTAGGTTAGGTTAGGTAGGGTTGGTTAGGTTCGGTCATATATCTACGTTAATTTTAACTCCAATAAAAAAAAATTGACCTCATACGTAATGAAATGGGTAGCTTTATCATTTCATAAGAAAAAAATTAGAGAAAATATATTAATTCAGGAAAACTTGGCTTATTAGGCAAATCGGGCCTTGAATAGTAGGCTGAGAAGTGAGTTCTGGCTACTAGGTACGACATTATATATATATGTATATATATATATATATGTATATATATATATATATATATATATATATATATATATATATATATATATATATATATATATATATATATAATAATAATAATTTACACATATACATATCAATAATAATAACAAGTGATTTAACAAGAGGCACACAACAGTCACTATACAAGGCACTTTACATCTATGGTGAGTCACAACAGTTACTAGTCTTGCTCCACACCCACCCAACTGGGCGGCAGCTTTACAGTCATGTGCTACACACCCACCCAACTGGGCGGCAGCTTTACAGTCATGTGCTACACACCCACCCAACTGGGCGGCAGCTTTACAGTCATGTGCTACACACCCACCCAACTGGGCGGCAGCTTTACAGTCATGTGCTACACACCCACCCAACTGGGCGGCAGCTTTACAGCCATGTGCTACACACCCACCCAACTGGGCGGCAGCTTTACAGTCATGTGCTCCACACCCACCCAACTGGGCGGCAGCTTTACAGTCATGTGCTCCACACCCACCCAACTGGGCGGCAGCTTTACAGTCATGTGCTACACACCCACCCAACTGGGCGGCAGCTTTACAGTCATGTGCTCCACACCCACCCAACTGGGCGGCAGCTTTACAGTCATGTGCTACACACCCACCCAACTGGGCGGCAGCTTTACAGTCATGTGCTACACACCCACCCAACTGGGCGGCAGCTTTACAGCCATGTGCTACACACCCACCCAACTGGGCGGCAGCTTTACAGTCATGTGCTCCACACCCACCCAACTGGGCGGCAGCTTTACAGTCATGTGCTCCACACCCACCCAACTGGGCGGCAGCTTTACAGTCATGTGCTCCACACCCACCCAACTGGGCGGCAGCTTTACAGTCATGTGCTCCACACCCACCCAACTGGGCGGCATCTTTACAGTCATGTGCTCCACACCCACCCAACTGGGCGGCAGCTTTACAGTCATGTGCTCCACACCCACCCAACTGGGCGGCAGCTTTACAGTCATGTGCTCCACACCCACCCAACTGGGCGGCAGCTTTACAGTCATGTGCTCCACACCCACCCAACTGGGCGGCAGCTTTACGGTCATGTGCTCCACACCCACCCAACTGGGCGGCAGCTTTACAGTCATGTGCTCCACACCCACCCAACTGGGCGGCAGCTTTAGTCATGTGCTCCACACCCACCCAACTGGGCGGCAGCTTGCAGGCTGCACCTACAGTAAGCAAATTTTGGATATTTGGTTAAAATTCCCGGCAGAAACATCATTATGAATGAAGTACTTACACATTTTTTGGACTCCATTGGTGGTATCTCTGAATTCCGCGAAAGCCAATGATCAAGAGAAAGCGCCAAGCCATTACTACTATAAAGCACTTGGATGGGATCAGGATAAGGATTTGGGATGGGACGGAGGGAAGGAATGGTGCCCAACCACTTGGACGGTCGGGGATTGAACGCCGACCTGCATGAAGCGAGACCGTCGCTCTACCGGCCAGCCGCAAGTGGTTGGGTACGCTACAGACCTCTGATTATTTAGCATGGGTGGAACACGAACAAGGGGACACAGGTGGAAACTGAGTACCCACATGAGCCACAGGAACGTTAGAAGGAACTTTTTCAGTGTCAGAGTAGTTAACAGATGGAATGCATTAGGCAGTGATGTGGTGGAGGCTGACTCCATACACAGTTTTAAATGTAGATATGATAGAGCCCAGTAGGCTCAGGAACCTGTACACCAGTTGATTGACAGTTGAGAGGCGGGACCAAAGAGCCAGAGCTCAACCCCCCCCCCCCCAAGCACAACTAGGATAATACAACACCAACAAAACTACAACATTTCCTCCCTAGTCTGTCACCGAACACAGAGATAATAAACTTATAACTTCAGTAATAAACACGGGAGGAAACGCTGGGTTAATCACCAATTTCCTCTCCTCAAGTGACCATAACGATAAATTACCACAACATAATACTGCCACAAATCAAAACACTCGAGACGCACTTGAAGGCCATCTTAAGTAGGCTATAAAGTGCGACCACTGAACCACAACGCCACATTTCCGTCCGAAAAAAACACTTTCCCGCCAAAATTGCCTTCAGCCTTGGCGCGTAAACACCGCCACGGGCGCCAACCGCCTCAAATTCCCGCCAGAAAAGGGGGGGACTAGGAAATATATCGGTGGAGAGTTCTCAGGTTAAAACAGTGGTGCTTTAAGAGGCTCTGAGGCAGCTTTAGTGGGGAATTGGGTCGTTGGCGGATAGGCTCTTGTCCCTTCTTTCCCTACCCAGTACCGGACCACAAATTGGGGGATAGTACGCTGTTGTGGTTGGCGCCTTTGATACCTTGGTATTGTGGTGGTAACTTCCGGTTGCAGATCGTTGGCGCCACGAGTTTTACACCATTTATTTGGTGTTGTTTTTGTCTTTGAAGCAATGTTTATCTTCTGGTGGTGGTGAAGATGCTGGTGGTGGTGGTGGTGGTGGTGGTGGTGGTGGTGGTGGTAGTGGTAGTGCTTGTGGTGGTGGTGGTGGTGGTGAAGGTGCTTGTGGTGGTGGTGGTGGTGGTGGTAGTGCTTGTGGTGGTGGAGGCACATGTGTTGAAAGTAGAGTCCAACATCCCCCAAAACAGCCAAACAGGGAGGAATAAGTCTCACTGGTCCCACACAACCACAGGGGAGTGGTGTTCACCATTACAGGATGCGATGCTGTTAGTCTATCCCTTATCCTTCACCCAGAACATAGACACAAGCCACACTCGCCTGCTATACTGGCCTACAGAGCAAGCAATCTCCTCCACGCCGGAGATTCTCCATACATTGTAGCAAGACTTGGTAGGATAAGAAGCAAGAGAATGTGAAACCTTTGCGATTGGCGACCCAATCAGTTCTCAAGATGTGACAATCAACCAATTTGTACTTTTGTAGCGTGCTCAATGGTTCGCTTGTTAAGCAGTGTGTGCAGAATATATGAGCATTTAGTACTGTTCCGACACCCACATTAGTGGGTGTCAGTGTGGGTGGGGTCAGTGGCTGAGTGGACAGCGCTTGGAACTCGTAATCTTAGGGTCCGGGTTCGACCCCGGGCGATGGCAAAAACAAGTGAGCAGACTTTCTTTCACTTCTGATGCACCTGTTCCCTAGCAGTAAATAGGTACCTGGGAGTTAGACAGCTGCTACTGGCTGCTTCCTGGGTGGGTGTGGGTGTGTACTCGCCTAATTGTGTTTGCGGGGGTTAAGCTCTGGCTCTTTGGTCCCGCCTCTCAACCGTCAATCAACTGGTGTACAGGTTCCTGAGCCTATTGGGCTCTATCATATCTACACTTGAAACTGTGTATGGAGTCAGCCTCCACCACATCACCTCCTAATGCATGCCATTTGTCAACCACTCTGACACTAAAAAAGTTCTTTCTAATATCTCTGTGGCTCATTTGGGCACTCAGTTTCCACCTGTGTCCCCTTGTTCGTTAGTAACAATTGATTGACAGTTAAGAGGCGGGCGAAAGAACAGAGCTCAACCCCCGCAAGCACAACTAGGTGAATACAACTAGGTGAATACACACACACACACACAACCTATATATTATGTGAGAAATCTTTAAAGAATTCTGATAAAGAAAGAGATCTAGGAGTGGTTCTAGATAGAAAACTATCACCTGAGGACCACATAAAGAATATTGTGCGAGGAGCCTATGCCACGCTTTCTAACTTCAGAATTTCTTTTAAATACATGGATGGCGATATACTAAAGAAATTGTTCACGACTTTTGTTAGGCCAAAGCTAGAATATGCAGCTGTTGTGTGGTGCCCATATCTTAAGAAGCACATCAACAAACTGGAAAAGGTACAAAGACATGCTACTAAGTGGCTCCCAGAACTGAAGGGCAAGAGCTACGAGAAGAGGTTAGAGGCATTAAATATGCCAAAACTAGAAGACAGAAGAAAAAGAGGTGATATGATCTCTACATACAAAATAGTAACAGGAATTGATAAAATCGATAGGGAAGATTTCCTGAGACCTGGAACTTTAAGAACAAGAGGTCTTAGATTCAAACTAGCTAAACACAGATGCCGAAGAAATATAAGAAAATTCACTTTCGCAAACAGAGTGGTAGACGGTTGGAACCAGTTAGGGGAGAAGGTGGTGGAGGCCAAGACCGTCAGTAGTTTCAAAGCGTTATATGACAAAGAGTGCTGGGAAGACGGGTGAGTGGGTGCTGCCCAATACTGTCACTATGGCGGTGTGTCCACTCACAGGATGAGTGGCGCTGCCCAATACTGCCACTATGGCGGTGTGTCCACTCACAGGATGAGTGGCGCTGCCCAATACTGTCACTATGGCGGTGTGTCCACTCACAGGATGAGTGGCGCTGCCCAATACTGTCACTATGGCGGTGTGTCCACTCACAGGATGAGTGGTGCTGCCCAATACTGTCACTATGGCGGTGTGTCCACTCACAGGATGAGTGGCGCTGCCCAATACTGTCACTATGGCTGTGTGTCCACTCACAGGATGAGTGGCGCTGCCCAATACTGTCACTATGGCGGTGTGTCCACTCACAGGATGAGTGGCGCTGCCCAATACTGTCACTATGGCGGTGTGTCCACTCACAGGATGAGTGGCGCTGCCCAATACTGTCACTATGGCGGTGTGTCCACTCACAGGATGAGTGGCGCTGCCCAATACTGTCACTATGGCGGTGTGTCCACTCACAGGATGAGTGACGCTGCCCAATACTGTCACTATGGCGGTGTGTCCACTCACAGGATGAGTGGCGCTGTCCAATAAGTCACAGGTAGACAGTGAGTTACAGGAAGAGAGGGCATATGATCACAGCATACAAGATACTGCCCGTAATAAACAGAGTGGGCAACAAGAGGACACAGGTGGAAACTGGACACACAAATGAGCTGAAGGAATGCCAGGAAACACTCGTATACCCTGTAACGGATGTTCAACAACAGGGAGCCGGTCGGCCGAGCGGACAGCACGCGGGGCTTGTGATCCTGTGGTCCTGGGTTCGATCCCAGGCGCCGGCGAGAAACAATGAGCAGAGTTTCTTTCACCCTATGCCCCTGTTACCTAGCAGTAAAATAGGTACCTGCGTGTTAGTCAGCTGTCACGGGCTGCTTCCTGGTGGTGGAGGCCTGGTCGAGGACCGGGTCGCGGGGACACTAAAAGCCCCGAAATCATCTCAAGATAACAAGTGGAATGCACTGAATGTAGTAGTTGTAGAAGCCACCTCCATCCACAACTTCATGGGCCAGATCCCACAAATACCTCCAGCGTCAGAAGAGTTAAATTATAACACAATAGATACTAGGAGGCCTAGACTGGAGGCCTAGACTGGAGGCCTAGACTGGAGGCCTAGACTGGTATCATCACTATTTCTTGTTTCTTTTTCGTTTTTTTCTTCCTTCCTGCTCGTCGCCACACCCACCACCGTAGTAAAGGCAGTGATTAGCCTCAGCCTAAGCTCCACTGAATAAAAAAGGGGCAAACCATTAACGTTGAGGCGAGGGGAGAGAGGGGGGGAGAGAGGGAGAGAGGGGGGGAGAGAGGGGGGGAGAGAGGGGGGGAGAGAGAGGGGGAGAGGGGGGGAGAGAGAGGGAGAGAGGGGGGAGAGGGAGGGAGAGAGGGGGAGAGAGAGGGAGAGAGAGGGGGAGAGAGAGAGGGGGGGAGAGAGAGGGGGGGAGAGAGAGAGGGGGGGAGAGAGAGAGGGGGGGAGAGAGAGAGGGGGGGAGAGAGAGAGGGGGGGAGAGAGAGGGGGGGAGAGAGAGAGGGGGAGAGAGAGAGGGGGAGAGAGAGAGGGGGAGAGAGAGAGAGGGGGAGAGAGAGAGAGGGGGAGAGAGAGAGAGGGGGAGAGAGAGAGAGGGGGAGAGAGAGAGAGGGGGAGAGAGAGAGAGGGGGGGAGAGAGAGAGGGGGGGAGAGAGAGAGGGGGGGAGAGAGAGAGAGAGAGAGGAGGAGAGAGAGAGAGAGGAGGAGAGAGAGAGAGAGGAGGAGAGAGAGAGCATTGAAGGGAGGGGGAGAAGAAAGGGGGGGTATGGTGGTGGGGGCAAGTATGGAGTCAGGCCACTGGGTAAACCCCCCTATTAACCCCCTCCCCCCCCACTCCCCAGACGAGTGATGTCAGAGATGTCCTCCCCCCCCCCCTCCCCCCATCCTCTCAAGTCCTTCCATCTCACATGAGTCACCACTCAGTGGCGCGGCCTGTTAATCCAAGTACATGGACTCGTAGATAACTGTACACGACCCCCCCCCATCCTTACATAATGTTACAGGACCCCCCCCCCCTACATAATGGTACAGGACCCCCTCCACATAATTGTACAGGACCCCCCCCTACATAATTCTACAGAACCCCTACATAACCTTTTTCCTGCACAACGGTAATAATGAAAATATAAAAACAGAAACCACGTACAAAACGCAGGCAAATCATAACATAGAACGAAAAGGCAATGTAAAGGATCTGGGTGTACTCATGTCGGAAGACCTTACCTTTAAAGAACACAATAAAGTAGCCGTCACAACTGCAAGAAAAATGACAGGTTGGATAACAAGAACTTTTCACACTAGAGATGCTATACCGATGACGATACTTTTCAAAACGCTAGTGCTCTCTAGAGTGGAGTACTGCTGCACAATGACAGCCCCTTTCAAAGCTGGAGAAATTGCTGACCTGGAGAGCGTGCAGAGATCCTTTACTGCTAGAATCCACTCAGTAAAACATCTAAACTATTGGGACCGACTAAAGAGCCTAAATCTGTGTTCTCTTGAGCGCAGGCGGGAGAGATACATAATAATTTACACGTGGAAAATAGTAGAGGGGCTGGTCCCAAACCTGCACACAGAAATAACACCACATGAGACCAGAAGACATGGCAGGATGTGCAGAATACCCCCGTTGAAGAGCAGACGTGCAACAGGTACTCTGAGAGAGAACTCTATCAACATCAGAGGCCCGAGACTGTTCAACACGCTTCCACTACACATAAGGGACATAACTGGCCGACCCCTCGCAGTGTTCAAGAGAGAACTATCAACATCAGAGGCCCGAGACTGTTCAATACGCTTCCACTACACATAAGGGACATAACTGGCCGACCCCTCGCAGTGTTCAAGAGAGAACTATCAACATCAGAGGCCCGAGACTGTTCAACACGCTTCCACTACACATAAGGGACATAACTGGCCGACCCCTCACAGTGTTCAAGAGAGAACTATCAACATCAGAGGCCCGAGACTGTTCAACACGCTTCCACTACACATAAGGGACATAACTGGCCGACCCCTCGCAGTGTTCAAGAGAGAACTATCAACATCAGAGGCCCGAGACTGTTCAACACGCTTCCACTACACATAAGGGACATAACTGGCCGACCCCTCGCAGTGTTCAAGAGAGAACTATCAACATCAGAGGCCCGAGACTGTTCAACACGCTTCCACTACACATAAGGGACATAACTGGCCGACCCCTCGCAGTGTTCAAGAGAGAACTATCAACATCAGATGCCCGAGACTGTTCAACACGCTTCCACTACACATAAGGGACATAACTGGCCGACCCCTCACAGTGTTCAAGAGAGAACTGGATAAACACCTACAAAGGATACCTGATCAACCAGGCTGTGACAACGAGGAGGCCTGGTCGACGACCGGGCCGCGGGGTCGCTAAGCCCCGAAATCATCTGAAGGTAACCATCTCAAGGTAACTGTACAGGGCCTCTTACATAACTATACCGGACCCCTATATTATATTATATATATATATATATATATATATATATATATATATATATATATATATATATATATATATATATATATATATGCAATTGACGATCACAAAACACTGATCATTTTATGCGGAAAATCCACAGAGAAATATGAAAGGTGTTTAATGTTAGTACTGGAATGTACAAACTTGATACATTTTTAAGTTATAATATTGCACAACAGTTTAAGAAACAACTCTGATAGAGAGGCTTACAATGTCTCATTATAACATTATAATGAGATATATATCCTCCCCCTTCTCCCTTCTCCTTAGTCAGTCTGGTGTTGACAAAGGCTTTAACAAAGCCGAAACGTTCACCTCCTTTCATATTTCTCTGTGGATTTTCCGCATAAAATGATCAGTGTTTTGTGATCGTCAATTGCATCAATGGATACCACGTGCCAGTTGCTCGCCTTCTCCTCTCTCTACCCTTCCCTTAAACCTTTTGTTACTAAACTTCGTTCTGCTTTAGTGAAATCTCATTGCTTAAAAATTCGTCTTCGTTTTCTTCGAAAATGCCTCAGTGAACAAGTGCTTCCCCGTTCATTATTACCCAACAGCGTTCTTAAATTGTCAGATCAGCCTTTTGATGAGATACCCCGCATAGTGCTTATGAAAAACATCGATTTACTTAAATTTGAAGTTCGTGAATGTTTTAAAGTTGTGAATAACTGTAAGTACGCTTTTCTCCAAGCCATTCCGCCTGAGTGGAACCGTTGTATGATGGATTACTGTTATACTACTTTGAGGTCTACCTGCAGAAAGGTGAGTACTAAACTTGATTTCAAATTAAAGAAACTTATTCAACAAAGTGACTGGAATAAACACTCCAACCGGGATTTTGTTATAAACCTCTCGGATAGACAGCTTGATAATGACACGATTACTGCATTAGGATATGGCCTGAGCTTTGCCACATCTAACGGAACAGTCAATTATGTAGATATTGCCAAAGGGTTCAGCAATCTTGAAAAGTATAGCAATGTCTCAGTTGAAGATATTAATGTGTGCAAAGGTATGATGTATGGCGTTTTACTTAACAATTCTGTTCCTAATTGTCCAAGTCGATTTGTTCATGCGTTCAAAAATCTCAAAAAAGATAGTTCATTACATATTACCAAGGCTGATAAGTCAAATGCAGTAGTTATTATGAATAAAGATGACTATGTCCGAAAAATGGAGTTACTCTTGGAAGACAGGGATACTTATCTATTGGTTAACAGAGATCCTACTGAAAAAGTGATTGCACATTTTAACAAAACTCTTAAAACTGTGTGTAAAGGCGATAAAGAGTTGATATCTAGGCTAACAAGTCGATCCCCCTCTCTTCCTTACATGTATGGTCTTATAAAAACTCATAAGCCATATAATCCGGCAAGGCCGATTATTAGTTCAGTTGGTTCGGCGGCTTATAAACTCTCTAAGTGGTTAGTCAAAGTTTTGTCCCCTTTAGTTGGTACTATTTCCAACTCACACTTGACAAACAATGTGGACTTAGTTAATAAGCTATCCACACTGAATTTAAATTTTGATTTTAAACTTATAAGTTTCGATGTGACCTCTTTATTCACTAAAGTTCCTGTTGATGATCTGTTAGAATTTCTACGTGAGGAACTGCCTAAATATAATTTGAGCTTGCAGACCAATAAAGTATTGGAACTTATTAAATTGTGTATAAAAGACAATTATTTTAGTTTTAATGGAAAATTTTTCAAACAAACATTTGGTATGGCGATGGGCAATCCCCTGTCCCCAGTTTTAAGCAATTTGTATATGGAATTCTTTGAAACAAAAATCTTATCCAGGATTATCCCGGCTAATGTGGTTTGGTATAGGTATGTTGATGATATTTTGTGCTTATGGCCGTGCAACAAAGACCAGATAGTTTTTCTTAATGAACTCAATTCTTTGGTACCTTCAATAAAATTCACTTGTGAAACTGAGGAAAATGGTACTCTTCCGTTTTTGGACATTATGATTCATAGAGTCACTAGAAAGTTCAAATTTATTGTGTATAGGAAACCTACCAACGTGGGGTCGTATGTTCATTTTTATTCGAATCATCATAGTAAAGTTAAACAGGCAGTATTTTCAGGACTGTTTCTACGAGCTTTGAGGATTTGCAGCCCTGAGTTTTTTGATGAAGAGATTGCTAAAATATATGAAATTGGGAAGAGTTTACAATATCCTAAGAGGTTTTTGGATTTCTCGTTTGTACAAGCCAAGCGTACGTTTTATAATCACGTCCCTAAGGCGAAACCAAAAATTATTAACTCATTGGTGGTACCTTATGCGAGTGGACTTGAAAAATTGTCTCTGATTTTTAAGAAACTTAATATAAATTTGGTGTTTACTAATAGTACGATCAAATCCAATTTAATAAAAAACTCCCCTGATACAGCAGGTTGTGTGTATTCGATTCCCTGCAATGATTGTGATTCTGTGTACCTTGGACAAACAGGAAAGTCCTTACAATTGCGGTTGTCACAACATGCTTATAGTATTAGAACTGCCCAAACGTCTAATGCATTGTATCTACATACGAGTTTATGCGATCACAATATTAACTGGAATGGGGCAAAAAGCATTACCAATTGTGGGGATTTCGTGGAACGGAATTTGATTGAGTCTGCTCTAATCAGTCAGTGTCCAAATCTTCTTAATGTTAGTACTGGAATGTACAAACTTGATCCATTTTTAAGTTATAATATTGCACAACAGTTTAAGAAACAACTCTGATAGAGAGGCTTACAATGTCTCATTATAATTGTATATTCATATATTGTGTGTTCATGAGGCTTTTCTTTAATCTTTCATCCTTATTCTCTGACCGCTTAATCCTCTTTGACCATTTTAAGCTAAGCTATACCTGATTTTGGTTAATTACACCTGACCAACCCTAGGGATGGGTTGGTCATATATATATATATATATATATATATATATATATATATATATATATATATATACACACACACAGAGCCACGCCTCATATATTGGGGAGAGG
>NC_091180.1:13924213-13934378 GCF_040958095.1 Procambarus clarkii | reverse complement strand
GGTTATACCTACCAGTGTCTACGGTGGGGGGGGGGTGGCTTATAATTCAGCTATTCTGGCGTTCAAATTCTTTCTCGAATCTGGTCTTAACATGTATGGATTGAGGTGGCTTCCACAGCTGCTTCTTTCAAATGCATTCCACTTGTTGGCTATCCGGACTCCACGCTGGCGTTGCATACTCCAGGTTTGGTCTGATGTATGTTGTGTGCAAGGCTCTGCATGATCATTTACACACACACACACACACACACACACACACACACACACACACACACACACACACACACACACACACACACACAGAAGGGGGGGGGCCTGGTGGATAGCGCGCAGGACTCGTAATTCTGTGGCGCGGGTTCGATTCCCGCACGAGGCAGAAACAAATAGCAATGTTTCTTTCACCCTATGCCCCTGTTACCTAGCAGTAAATAGGTACCTGGGAGTTAGACAGCTGTCACGGGCTGCTTCCTCTTGTGTGTGTGTACTCACCTAGTTGTACTCACCTAGTTGTGCTTGCGGGGGGTTGAGCTCTGGCTCTTTGGTCCCGCCTCTCAACTGTCAATCAACTGATGTACAGGTTCCTGAGCCTACTGGGCTCTATGATGTGTGTGTGTGTGTGTGTGTGTGTGTCTGTCTGTCTGTCTGTCTGTCTGTCTGTCTGTCTGTCTGTCTGTCTGTCTGTCTGTCTGTCTGCTTCCGTGCCCCGCCAGCCCCCCACCCCCCGTGCCCCCCCCCCCACCCCCCGTGCCCCGCCCACCCCACCCTCCGTGCCCCGCCCCCCCCCACCCTCCGTGCCCCGCCCCCCCCACCCTCCGTTCCCCGCCCCCCCCCACCCCCCGTGCCCCGCCCCCCACCCTCCGTGCCACGGGGTGCTCCATCTGGTGGTCTCTCTCCCAAGCATAACTGTTCCTGTACTTCATGTCGACTTGACCGAGTAGTTATTGCTGGCCCTCGGACACTCTCCATTAGTTTGGTCCGTTCTCCCTGCAGGGTCCTCCTCCACCCTCCAGGGTCTTCCTCCACCCTCCAGGGTCCTCCTCCACCCTCCAGGGTCCTCCTCCACCCTCCAGGGTCCTCCTCCACCCTCCAGGGTCCTCCTCCACCCTCCAGGGTCCTCCTCCACCCTCCAGTGTCCTCCTCCACCCTCCAGGGTCCTCCTCCACCCTCCAGGGTCCTCCTCCACCCTCCAGGGTCCTCCTCCACCCTCCAGGGTCCTCCTCCACCCTCCAGGCTGCTCCTCCACCCTCCAGGCTGCTCCTCCACCCTCCAGGCTGCTCCTCCACCCTCCAGGCTGCTCCTCCACCCTCCAGGCTGCTCCTCCACCCTCCAGGCTGCTCCTCCACCCTCCAGGCTGCTCCTCCACCCTCCAGGGTCCTCCTCCACCCTCCAGGGTCCTCCTCCACCCTCCAGGGTCCTCCTCCACCCTCCAGGCTGCTCCTCCACCCTCCAGGGTCCTCCTCCACCCTCCAGGGTCCTCCTCCACCCTCCAGGCTGATCCTCCACCCTCCAGGCTGCTCCTCCACCCTTCAGGGTCCTCCTCCACCCTCCAGGGTCCTCCTCCACCCTCCAGGGTCCTCCTCCACCCTCCAGGGTCCTCCTCCACCCTCCAGGGTCCTCCACCCTCCAGGGTCCTCCTCCACCCTCCAGGGTCCTCCTCCACCCTCCAGGCTGCTCCTCCACCCTCCAGGCTGCTCCTCCACCCTCCAGGCTGCTCCTCCACCCTCCAGGGTCCTCCTCCACCCTCCAGGCTGCTCCTCCACCCTCCAGGCTGCTCCTCCACCCTCCAGGCTGCTCCTCCACCCTCCAGGCTAGTACCGAACCTGCGGGGATTGAACTCTGAAGAGATGGTGAAGGGACGAAATCTCGCCACACTTCTGATAACGGAATCGAGGAGACATGATAACGACATGCATAATCCTCAGGGAAGTTGAGAGACGTGATAGGACCTTACGGAGCAGCTGAAAGGACTCGATCCCCAGGGAGTGGTCGACACACAGGTGATGATGCGTAATCCATGCGTATATGCACGCACGCCCGCACGTGCGTGCACGGCCGCACGTGCGTGCACGGCCGCAGGAGCCACCTCAGTTAAGCACGTGTTGGGTCATTGACGTAGCGGCCTAACAGTCATCTTTCATAGTTATGGGATTGATGGTATATCCTGGTATAGCAGGGTATACCCTGGTATAGCAGGGTATACCCTGGTATAGCAGGGTATACCCTGGTATAGCAGGGTGTAGAGGCCTCTTCTGTGGAGGCCACACCCACACCAGCCACACCCACACCAGCCACACCTACCAGCCACACCTACCACACCTCCCTGCACAGTTGTCGGCTCAAAGCCATATATTCCTGTGAATTTACTGCCAGGAACATATTGTTGAGCTGAACCTGTTGTGAGAGTCCCTCACCTCTCCCTCACCTCTCCCTCACCTCTCCCTCACCTCTCCCTCACCTCTCCCTCATTCTCTCCCTCACCTCTCCCTCATTCTCTCCCTCACTTCTCCCTCATTCTCTCCCTCACCTCTCCCTCACCTCTCCCTCACCTCTCCTTCATTCTCTCCCTCACCTCTCCCTCACCTCTCCCTCATTCTCTCCCTCACCTCTCCCTCATTCTCTCCCTCACTTCTCCCTCATTCTCTCCCTCACCTCTCCCTCATTCTCTCCCTCACCTCTCCCTCACCTCTCCCTCACCCCTCCCTCATTCTCTCCCTCACCTCTCCCTCATTCTCTCCCTCATTCTCTCCCTCACCTCTCCCTCATTCTCTCCCTCACCTCTCCCTCATTCTCTCCCTCACCTCTCCCTCATTCTCTCCCTCACCTCTCCCTCATTCTCTCCCTCATTCTCTCCCTCATTCTCTCCCTCACCTCTCCCTCATTCTCTCCCTCACCTCTCCCTCATCTCTCCCTCATTCTCTCCCTCACTTCTCCCTCATTCTCTCCCTCACCTCTCCCTCACCCCTCCCTCATTCTCTCCCTCACCTCTCCCTCATCTCTCCCTCATTCTCTCCCTCACTTCTCCCTCATTCTCTCCCTCACCCCTCCCTCATTCTCTCCTTCACCTCTCCCTCACCTCTCCCTCACCTCTCCCTCACCTCTCCCTCACCCCTCCCTCATTCTCTCCCTCACCTCTCCCTCACCTCTCCCTCACCCCTCCCTCATTCTCTCCCTCACCCCTCCCTCATTCTCTCCCTCACCCCTCCCTCATTCTCTCCCTCACCGTGTCTCTCTCGGTGAGAGAAAAACTTTTCTCTCTGTTATTCCTGTTATTTTTCTCCAGTGTATTGAGCTCAAGTTTAAGTCGCCTATAATGTTGTGTTTCTTATATGTTGTGAAGGCAGCAGGGGCCGGTGAAGGCAGCAGGGGGCCGGTGAAGGCAGCAGGGGCCGGTGAAGGCAGCAGGGGGCCGGTGAAGGCAGCAGGGGGCCGGTGAAGGCAGCAGGGGGCCGGTGAAGGCAGCAGGGGCCGGTGAAGGCAGCAGGGGGCCGGTGAAGGCAGCAGGGGGCCGGTGAAGGAAGCAGGGGGCCGGTGAAGGCAGCAGGGGGCCGGTGAAGGCAGCAGGGGGCCGGTGAAGGCAGCAGGGGGCCGGTGAAGGCAGCAGGGGGCCGGTGAAGGCAGCAGGGGGCCGGTGAAGGCAGCAGGGGGCCGGTGAAGGCAGCAGGGGGCCGGTGAAGGCAGCAGGGGGCCGGTGAAGGCAGCAGGGGGCCGGTGAAGGCAGCAGGGGGCCGGTGAAGGCAGCAGGGGGCCGGTGAAGGCAGCAGGGGGCCGGTGAAGGCAGCAGGGGGCCGGTGAAGGCAGCAGGGGGCCGGTGAAGGCAGCAGGGGGCCGGTGAAGGCAGCAGGGGGGCCGGTGAAGGCAGCAGGGGGCCGGTGAAGGCAGCAGGGGGCCGGTGAAGGCAGCAGGGGGCCGGTGAAGGCAGCAGGGGGCCGGTGAAGGCAGCAGGGGGCCGGTGAAGGCAGCAGGGGGCCGGTGAAGGCAGCAGGGGGCCGGTGAAGGCAGCAGGGGGCCGGTGAAGGCAGCAGGGGGCCGGTGAAGGCAGCAGGGGGCCGGTGAAGGCAGCAGGGGCCGGTGAAGGCAGCAGGGGGCCGGTGAAGGCAGCAGGGGGCCGGTGAAGGCAGCAGGGGGCCGGTGAAGGCAGCAGGGGGCCGGTGAAGGCAGCAGGGGCCGGTGAAGGCAGCAGGGGGCCGGTGAAGGCAGCAGGGGGCCGGTGAAGGCAGCAGGGGGCCGGTGAAGGCAGCAGGGGGCCGGTGAAGGCAGCAGGGGGCCGGTGAAGGCAGCAGGGGGCCGGTGAAGGCAGCAGGGGGCCGGTGAAGGCAGCAGGGGGCCGGTGAAGGCAGCAGGGGGCCGGTGAAGGCAGCAGGGGGCCGGTGAAGGCAGCAGGGGGCCGGTGAAGGCAGCAGGGGGCCGGTGAAGGCAGCAGGGGGCCGGTGAAGGCAGCAGGGGGCCGGTGAAGGCAGCAGGGGGCCGGTGAAGGCAGCAGGGGGCCGGTGAAGGCAGCAGGGGCCGGTGAAGGAAGCAGGGGGCCGGTGAAGGAAGCAGGGGGCCGGTGAAGGAAGCAGGGGGCCGGTGAAGGCAGCAGGGGGCCGGTGAAGGCAGCAGGGGGCCGGTGAAGGCAGCAGGGGGCCGGTGAAGGCAGCAGGGGGCCGGTGAAGGCAGCAGGGGGCCGGTGAAGGCAGCAGGGGCCGGTGAAGGAAGCAGGGGGCCGGTGAAGGCAGCAGGGGGCCGGTGAAGGCAGCAGGGGGCCGGTGAAGGAAGCAGGGGGCCGGTGAAGGCAGCAGGGGGCCGGTGAAGGCAGCAGGGGGCCGGTGAAGGCAGCAGGGGGCCGGTGAAGGCAGCAGGGGGCCGGTGAAGGCAGCAGGGGGCCGGTGAAGGCAGCAGGGGGCCGGTGAAGGCAGCAGGGGGCCGGTGAAGGCAGCAGGGGGCCGGTGAAGGCAGCAGGGGGCCGGTGAAGGCAGCAGGGGGCCGGTGAAGGCAGCAGGGGGCCGGTGAAGGCAGCAGGGGGCCGGTGAAGGCAGCAGGGGGCCGGTGAAGGCAGCAGGGGGCCGGTGAAGGCAGCAGGGGGCCGGTGAAGGCAGCAGGGGGCCGGTGAAGGCAGCAGGGGGCCGGTGAAGGCAGCAGGGGGCCGGTGAAGGCAGCAGGGGGCCGGTGAAGGCAGCAGGGGGCCGGTGAAGGCAGCAGGGGGCCGGTGAAGGCAGCAGGGGGCCGGTGAAGGAAGCAGGGGGCCGGTGAAGGCAGCAGGGGGCCGGTGAAGGCAGCAGGGGGCCGGTGAAGGCAGCAGGGGGCCGGTGAAGGCAGCAGGGGGCCGGTGAAGGCAGCAGGGGGCCGGTGAAGGCAGCAGGGGGCCGGTGAAGGCAGCAGGGGGCCGGTGAAGGCAGCAGGGGGCCGGTGAAGGCAGCAGGGGGCCGGTGAAGGCAGCAGGGGGCCGGTGAAGGCAGCAGGGGGCCGGTGAAGGCAGCAGGGGGCCGGTGAAGGCAGCAGGGGGCCGGTGAAGGCAGCAGGGGGCCGGTGAAGGCAGCAGGGGGCCGGTGAAGGCAGCAGGGGGCCGGTGAAGGCAGCAGGGGGCCGGTGAAGGCAGCAGGGGGCCGGTGAAGGCAGCAGGGGGCCGGTGAAGGCAGCAGGGGGCCGGTGAAGGCAGCAGGGGGCCGGTGAAGGCAGCAGGGGGGCCGGTGAAGGCAGCAGGGGGGCCGGTGAAGGCAGCAGGGGGCCGGTGAAGGCAGCAGGGGGCCGGTGAAGGCAGCAGGGGGCCGGTGAAGGCAGCAGGGGGCCGGTGAAGGCAGCAGGGGGCCGGTGAAGGCAGCAGGGGGCCTGTGAAGGCAGCAGGGGTGAAGGCAGCCAGGGGGGGGGGAGCAGGAACAATTAGCCAGTAGTGTTGAACGAGCCATTACCAGCACCACTGGGTTTAGGGCTCTCTTGTCTGTTCTGGGCTCTCCTCTTCCCTCTCTCCTCTTCTCCCCTCTCTCCTCTCTTCCCCCCTCTCTCTTCTCCCCTCTCTCCTCTCTTCTCCCCTCTCTCCTCTCTTCCCCCCTCTCTCTTCTCCCCTCTCCCCCTCGCTCTCTGGGGCAGGATATTTGGACAGTTCTTGTCGTGGAATCATTGTTAGCGGGCGTCATTGTCGTGGACACAATGGTTTGACTGGCAGAGGGTCATACTGGCTGTGCTGTGAGTGGTGTAGCAGTCGCTCTGTCATCCTCCTCCTAGTGGTCTCTGGTTATTGCTCTTTCTCAAGTCCTCCCCCTCCCCACACCCACACCCACACCCACACACACACACACACACACACACACACACACACACACACACACACACACACACACACACACACACACACACACACACACACACGTACGTCCATATTTATTCATCTGTGTGATTTGGATTTCTTCCCTCGTGTGCATATATATATATATATATATATATATATATGTATATATATATATGTATATATATATATATATATATATATATATATATATATATATATATATATATATATATATATATATATATATATATAATTATATTGTTACATACAATTTTGTAACATAATATAAACACCACACACACACAGGATGATGCAAAAATTATGAGGAGGATTAACTAGGCCTGGCCAGGATGTAGCCAGAGGAAACTCTGATGGAGGTCCGTAGCGATTCTGACGTACAAATCGATCGTCGGAGCTGGGTATAGGGGGCGAAAGACTAATCGAACCATTTTAAGACACGATGATAGTATGAGGCTCATTTTAAGACACGATGATAGTATGAGGCTCATTTTAAGACACGATGATAGTATGAGGCTCATTTTAAGACACGATGATAGTATGAGGCTACAAGATGCCCTAGACAGTCTAAATGAATGATCTAACAAATGGCTGCTAAAGTTCAACCCGAGTAAATGTAAGGTAATGAAACTAGACGGTAGAAACTGGAGGCCAGACACAGGATACAGAATGGGCGGTCCCAAATCTACACAGTAAAATAACATACTGGATTGAACGATATGGAAGAAAATGCAGAATAGAACCAGTGAAGAGCAGAGGTGCCATAGGCACAATCAGAGAACACTGTATAAACATCAGAGGTCCGCGGTTGTTCAACGTCCTCCCAGCGAGCATAAGAAATATTGCCGGAACAACCGTGGACATCTTCAAGATAAAACTGGACTGTTTTCTAAGAGAAGTTCCGAATCAGCCGGGCTGTGGTGGATATGTGGGCCTGCGGGCCGCTCCAAGCAACAGCCTGGTGGACCAAACTCTCACAAGTCGAGCCTGGCCTCGGGCCGGGCTTGGGGAGTAGAAGAACTCCCAGAACCCCATCAACCAGGTGACTCTGGTCCCAGGTTCGTAAGTGCTTCCGTAACTGCTTCGTGAATCTGGTCCCAGGTTCGTAAGTGCTTCCGAAACTGCTTCGTGAATCTGGTCCCAGGTTAGTAAGTGCTTCCGAAACTGCTTCGTGAATCTGGTCCCAGGTTCGTAAGGTGCTTGCGTAACTGCTTCGTGAATCTGGCCCCAAGTTCGTAAGTGCTTCCGTAACTGCTTCGTGAATCTGGCCCCAGGTTCGTAAATGCTTCCGTAACTGCTTTGTGAATCTGGCCCCAGGTTCGTAAATGCTTCCGTAACTGCTTCGTGAATCTGGCCCCAGGTTCGTAAATGCTTCCGTAACTGCTTTGTGAATCTGGCCCCAGGTTCGTAAATGCTTCCGTAACTACTTCGTGAATCAGGCCCCAGGTTCGAAAGTGCTTGCGTAACTACTTCGTGAATCTGGCCCCAGGTTCGTAAGTGCTTGCGTAACTGCTTCGTGAACCTGGTCCCAGGTTTGTAAGTGCTTCCGTAACTGCTTCGTGAATCTGGCCCCTGGTTCGTAAGTGCTTCGTGAATCTGGCCCCAGGTTCGTAAATGCTTCCGTAACTGCTTTGTGAATCTGGCCCCAGGTTCGTAAATGCTTCCGTAACTGCTTCGTGAATCTGGCCCCAGGTTCGTAAATGCTTCCGTAACTGCTTTGTGAATCTGGCCCCAGGTTCGTAAATGCTTCCGTAACTGCTTCGTGAATCTGGCCCCAGGTTCGAAAATGCTTGCGTAACTACTTCGTGAATCTGGCCCCAGGTTCGTAAGTGCTTGCGTAACTGCTTCGTGAACCTGGTCCCAGGTTTGTAAGTGCTTCCGTAACTGCTTCGTGAATCTGGCCCCAGGTTCGTAAGTGCTTGCGTAACTGCTTCGTGAATCTGGCCCCAGGTTCGTAAGTGCTTGCGTAACTGCTTCGTGAATCTGGTCCCAGGTTTGTAAGTGCTTCCGTAACTGCTTCGTGAATCTGGCCCCAGATTCGTAAGTGCTTGAGTAACTGCTTCGTGAATCTGGTCCCAGGTTCGTAAGTGCTTGCGTAACTGCTTCGTGAACCTGGTCCCAGGTTTGTAAGTGCTTCCGTAACTGCTTCGTGAATCTGGCCCCAGGTTCGTAAGTGCTTCCGTAACTGCTTCGTGAATCTGGCCCCAGGTTCGTAAGTGCTTGCGTAACTGCTTCGTGAATCTGGCCCCAGGTTCGTAAGTGCTTGCGTAACTGCTTCGTGAATCTGGCCCCAGGTTCGTAAGTGCTTGCGTAACTGCTTCGTGAATCTGGCCCCAGGTTCGTAAGTGCTTCCGTAACTGCTTCGTGAATCTGGCCCCAGGTTCGTAAGTGCTTCCGTAACTGCTTCATGAATCTGGCCCCAGGTTCGTAAATGCTTCCGTAACTGCTTCGTGAATCTGGTCCCAGGTTCGTAAGTGCTTCCGTAACTGCTTCATGAATCTGGCCCCAGGTTCGTAAATGCTTCCGTAACTGCTTCGTGAATCTGGTCCCAGGTTCGTAAGTGCTTCCGTAACTGCTTCGTGAATCTGGTCCCAGGTTCGTAAGTGCTTCCGTAACTGCTTCGTGAATCTGGTCCCAGGTTCGTAAGTGCTTCCGTAACTGCTTCGTGAATCTGGTCCCAGGTTCGTGAGTGCTTGCGTAACTGCTTCGTGAATCTGGCCCCAGGTTCGTAAGTGCTTGCGTAACTGCTTCGTGAATCTAGCCCCAGGTTCGTAAGTGCTTCCGTAACAGCTTCGTGAATCTGGCCCCAGGTTCGTAAGTGCTTCCGTAACTGCTTCGTGAATCTGGCCCCAGGTTCGTAAGTGCTTGCGTAACTGCTTCGTGAATCTGGCCCCAGGTTCGTAAGTGCTTGCGTAACTGCTTCGTGAATCTGGCCCCAGGTTCGTAAGTGCTTCCGTAACTGCTTCGTGAATCTGGCCCCAGGTTCGTAAATGCTTCCGTAACTGCTTCGTGAATCTGGTGCCAGGTTCGTAAGTGCTTCCGTAACAGCTTCGTGAATCTGGCCCCAGGTTCGTAAGTGCTTGCGTAACTGCTTCGTGAATCTGGCCCCAGGTTCGTAAGTGCTTCCGTAACAGCTTCGTGAATCTGGCCCCAGGTTCGTAAGTGCTTCCGTAACTGCTTCGTGAATCTGGCCCCAGGTTCGTAAGGTTCTTGCGTAACTGCTTCTTGAATCTGGCCCCAGGTTCGTAAGTGCTTCCGTAACAGCTTCGTGAATCTGGTCCCAGGTTCGTAAGTGCTTGCGTAACTGCTTCGTGAATCTAGCCCCAGGTTCGTAAGTGCTTGCGTAACTGCTTCGTGAATCTGGCCCCAGGTTCGTAAATGCTTCCGTAACTGCTTCGTGAATCTAGCCCCAGGTTCGTAAGTGCTTGCGTAACTGCTTCGTGAATCTAGCCCCAGGTTCGTAAGTGCTTGCGTAACTGCTTCGTGAATCTAGCCCCTGTTTCTTTAGGCGATTTCCAGGATTCTTCTCTCGTAATCCGACATTGTTAACTCTTACATAGTTTGACCAAACTCAATCACCCGATTTGAAACCTTGAATATTTCTCCGGTAATTTTAGTTCTTCAGTATGGCCTGCCACCCCCTCCCTCATCTACCAACATCTACCAGCTTCATCTACCAGCACCTACCAGTTGGCTACATGGTGTTCCACCTTTCCAGTTAGTGAAATATTGCCTCTTAACCCGCAATAAATGTTGGCAAGAATAAAGACACCTGCTTCTTAAATGGTTCCAGTTCCAGGCTCGTTAGTCATAAACCACCTGGAATGATTCCCAGAGGCTCAGGTGGTCCTGGAATCATTCCCAGAGGCTCAGGTGGTCCTGGAA
>NC_091180.1:13911713-13921713 GCF_040958095.1 Procambarus clarkii | reverse complement strand
CTCTCTCTCTCTCTCTCTCTCTCCTCACACTCTCACACTCACTCTCACACTCACTCTCACACTCACTCTCACTCCTCACACTCACTCTCACACTCACTCTCACACTCACTCTCACTCCTCACACTCACTCTCACTCCTCACACTCACTCTCACTCTCACTCTCACTCTCACTCTCACTCCTCACACTCACTCTCACACTCACTCTCACACTCACTCTCACACTCTCACACTCTCACACTCTCACTCTCTCACTCTCACTCTCACTCTCCCTTCCTCTCTCTCACTTCATCACTCCCAATTCGTCTAATTGACGACCGGAGAAAGCAAATATCTTGGAGTTGCTGTCGTTCTGGGGACGTCTTCTCAACTTGACACGTAAAGTGGCTGTGAAGTCAGTCTGGCCGGTAATTCCGGAGGACTTCTTGACTTCACTTGGGTGTGGGGGGGGGGGGGGACCTGGGCTCCAAGACTGCCTGTTGAGACGTGGGAGAGTTTGCCTGAGTACACACACTCTAATGGAGTGTTTCTTGCTGGTGGGGCGGGCGGGTGCGTTGATGGGGTGGGTGTGTTGAATGGAAGCAGGTATTCAGTTGGCTGGCTAGGTGGCTGGGTGGCTGGCTGGCTACAGTTGTGGATGTAGTCATTCTTGTATTCCTACACCTCCACCCCCCATCCCCCCACATCCTAACAACCCATCCTCCGAATTTACTACGATTTAATACTAAGTGTAATAAGTACACTTTCTTACTGTCATAATCAGTGCATAATTGCACTTATGGGGCTGTTACATTTACCCAACTCCCTCCCCCGATTTAATTCTCCTCGTTTTCTGTTAAGACACTCAGAATATTAAGTCACTCAGAATTTTAGGATGACGTTTTCAATTACAATTTGCAATATACAAGTTTTAAATATCAGGAATTTCTTTTTCAGGTTTATTAAACAATATAGATTTTATACAAAATTTTAAAATATCCTTAGTTACTTTACAATTTTTTTATATATTTTAGTTTTGTTTTATTAGTTTTATAAAACTGTAATATCAATACAGCTATAGGTTAAGTACTAATTGTAATTAAGAAGCAATAAAATTATTATCTTCAAAAACTAGACGGTTAGGTGAGGTTGTGGTTTTCTATTCAATTTTTCAGGTAAACTCAAATATTCACAAAATATTTGACAGTACGATTTAATACTAAGTGAAAATAAGTACAATTCCTGACTGTTATGAATAGTACATAATTGCGCTTATTTGTCTTCTTACATTTACCACCCCATTTTTGGAGGACGGGCTGCATCCTAAACACCCTCCCCCCCCCCCAACCCACACATCTCTTATCAGTGGCCGGACGTCTTAATCACGCAATAGCCCCCTTAGATGTTGAGATGTTTAGGAGACCACATTGATGTTCCTGTCTTTGTCAGCCCCCCTCTCCCCCCGCCCCACCATTGGCCCCCTCCCCCTCTCTGTCTGCTAGAGACAGTGTTTGTCATAGTGCCTTCGTTTGCTAATTACACTCCCTCTCTCCCTCCCTCTTTCAGTTCTTCTCCCTTCTCTCTCTCTCTCTCTCTCTGTCTCCCCTTCACTTCTCAGTCTCCCACTTGTTGTCTCTGGTCAGTCGCCAGGTCTGTCTCTTCCTTTTCCTGTCTCTCTTCCCGTCTGTCTGTGTCTCTTAGTCTGTCTTTCTCTCTGGCAGCCTCTTGAACGGTTAATCTCCCAAGGACTTGAAAGGCTCTCTGAGACCAACACATATCTGTGTTCTGTGTGTGTGCGTGCGTGCGTGCGTGCGTGCGTGTGTGTGTGTGTGTGTGTGTGTGTGTGTGTGTGTGTGTGTGTGTGTGTGTGTGTGTGTGTGTGTGTGTGAGAGAGAGAGAGAGAGAGAGAGAGAGAGAGAGAGAGAGAGAGAGAGAGAGAGAGAGAGAGAGAGAGAGAGAGAGAGAGAGAGAGAGATATTTTTATATGGCCAGAGGCCATATAAAAATATCCACTTTTAGGCACGATGTAGTACATATGTTTTTTTGTTGTTTATTGATGTCATTATTTGTTTTTGTCCAGGTAAGCCGGTGTTCCAGTGAGTCCCCAGGAAGTCCCAGTAAGTCCCAGTAAGTCCCAAGAAGTCCCAAGAAGTCCTTGGGGGGGTCCTATTGAGTCCCCAGAGAGCTCCATGCAGTGTTCCGTTATTAATTATAGGAAGGAAAACCAAGGGATTCTAAAGCCTGATATGGAGAGAGAGAGAGAGAGAGAGAGAGAGAGAGAGAGAGAGAGAGAGAGAGAGAGAGAGAGAGAGAGAGAGAGAGAGAGAGAGAGAGAGAGAGAGAAAAAAAAAAAGTTAGAGTCCTTGAGGACCCAGGCGACCCGGAGTGGAAGGCCTAGATAATTCTTTCTGGACGTTGCGTGTTAAGGAGTCCTCAGTCTTCAATCCGGGTTCAAACCGGGGGATACGAACCGGGATCTCACGTTCATCAAGTCTGGTAGAGTTCTGGTGTCAGCGGAGGAGTTTAAACGATGTGAAGGGCCCCTTGTTAGCTAATTGCTAGGCGAGGAGCTGGCTGTTATGTAGTTAAGGCCTTACTGGAGCTTTTACACGCTATGTAGCGGCGGATTGTGTGTGTGTGGGTGTGTGTGTGTGTGGGTGTGTGTGTGTGGGTGTGGGTGTGTACTCACCTAACTGTGCTTGCGGCGGCTAAGCTTCGGCTCTGTGGTCCCGCCTCTCAACTGCCAGTTAACCGATAAGGGAAAGAGAGTGTCTTGTGTGAGTGAGAATACGAATGTGTTTAATATTTGTGCCTGCACGACCGAGCTATAAGCTCTTGGACCCCGCCTTTCTACCCATCAGTTATCTAATGTACCGACTCCATGAGAGAGAGAGAGAGAGAGAGAGAGAGAGAGAGAGAGAGAGAGAGAGAGAGAGAGAGAGAGAGAGAGAGAGAGAGAATTGTGATGTATATAATGGATCAGATTCTGTGTTCTGACCCTTACAACGCTAACAATAATATATACAGACGATGAGTCACAATAACGGGGCTGAAGTATGTTGAACAGACCACACACCAGAAGATGACGTCACGACGACGACGTTTCGGTCCTTCTTGGACCAGTATCAAGTCGATTGTGATAATTGGTCCACGACGGACCAAAACGTTCCCGTTTCTTCATCTTCTGGTCTGTGTTTTGGTCAATAATAATGTTTTTGTAAACAAACACACATGACCCTCCGCCCGTCCTTAACAAGGAAATGTGTAAGGAAACTCTAAGACCATGTACAGGTATTCAACAAGTACAATGCAATTTCTTTGTTTACCACAGACGTGGCCAGGCATTTACAATGCTAACCAGCATATATATATTTTTTCTTGTCCTCCATGGACCGGGTGAGAGATCTGTTAAACATATAGTTCAGGGATTTTTCAGGGCCCCCATGAGGTCCCCCAGGGTCTCGTGGACCCATCAGTTGGGGCCCTTTCCCCCTGTAAAGCGAAGGGCAGGGACGATATTACAAGTTTGTTGGTGGATTGTGCAGGCAATGATAGCCGTGTGTGAAGACTTTGGTGGGGGGGGGGGGGGGTATGTAAAATAGGTACCTGGGTGTTAGTCAGCTGTCACGGGCTGCTTCCTGGGGGTGGAGGCCTGGTCGAGGACCGGGCCGCGGGGACACTAAAAAGCCCCGAAATCATCTCAAGATAACCTCAAGATATGAAGTAGCTGCTATTTTTGGTCAACAGTTAATTGGACCCCACCGTGTGTTTGGTGGGGGGGGGGGGAGGGGGGACGGGGGGTTACCTTACCTTGAGGTGCTTCCGGGGCTTAGTGTCCCCGCGGCCCGGTCGTCGACCAGGCCTCCTGGTTGCTGGACTGGTCAACCAGGCTGTTGGACGCGGCTGCTCGCAGCCTGACGTATGAGTCACAGCCTGGTTGATCAGGTGTGATGAATGGGGATGAGTCGTGGGTGTTTCAATTGGTTCTTCGAATCACCTGGCTTCATCATTATCATCATCCCTACTCTCCGCGTGGCCAGTTGATATGCACATTACCAGCGACACGAAGGCGACCATTTTCCAGCGGTCAACCAGGCTGTTGGTGCTGGCAGATGGCCCCCTCCTGCATAGCCCAGCTGTCACGACACGATGCAACCAGCTGTTTAACACCCAGATGCCTATTTACTGCTAGGTAACAGAGGGACATCAGGGTGAAAGGCACTGCCCATTTTTGTTTCCGCCAGCGCCGGGAATCGAACCCGGGACCACAGAACTACGTATCCAGCCTCTCTCTCCTTACACTTGAGGCAGCGTGGACTTAATACTATCGACCACAGCGTCAAAATCACGGTGCTTGAGGGGAAATTAAAAACGAGGTAATAGTGACGTTTTAAGGACATTGGGCGTCGATGGGTTAGGTGGGCTGTGCGGGTTGAGTGCCTTGTGGTGGGGCAAAAGGAGTAGTGCCTTGTGGCTACCCTCCGGGGATCAATGTCCTAGCGGCCCGGTCTCTGGCCTCCTGGTTGGTGGTCTGGTCAACCAGGCTGTTAGACGCCAATGCTCGCAGTCTGACGTATAGTTGAAGTCAGTCTCTTGTTTGATATAGTATATTTTAATGGTAGTCTTATTTAGAGTTCTTAATAAGCTCTATCTAGGCTTATTAAGAACAACTTAAATACCCTCTGGCCTTTCTCAAGATGCCACCCACAACAGCTGAGTAACTCTCACGACCACTTTGCTACTGAGTGAACTGAATCATCGAATGCCTCGCCCTGCCCTGGAAACGTACCCGGGACCAGTCGACCGTGAGCCTCACTGCACAACCGTTATGGTACATTATTCATCTGTAGTGCCAGCGTTTGCGTCATTCAAACGCTTTTGTAACTGTCCTGCAGCCTATGGCAGGCCCGAACCCCATGATGGTCCCCCTGCAAATTCAGGTGAGACGAGACCGCTGGCTATACTATTAAATTACCAGAATACAATTATTGCCCCTTTAAAGTATTTGAGTTGCCCCTTCAGTTTTCTATGGGATGTGTGTGTGTGTTTTATGGGACTATGGCCCAAGTTTGCATAGCAGGAGACTTCTGTTCATTTTCGCGAGATCAATGACTAATAGTGTATAATTCTATAAGTAAAATAAGTTATTCACTTGTATTGTTCTTCAAAATGGCGGGCAGTGCCAAAAATCGTGGGGGGCGGATTGTGAATCATTGAGTTCTTTGACACTTATGGGGTTTAATTAACAGGTTCACTGATATAAGTGTTGCCAGCCAGTCAGCCAGCCAGCCAGCCAGCGAGCCAGCCAGCCAGTCAGCCAGCCAGCCTGTCAGCCAGCCTGTCTGTCCTTTACAATGGAAAGGTCAAACCTCGTTTAGCTAAAGTTGACCTCTTGGCCGGAGGTCAGGTCGGACAGGAGACCTTGACAGCACCGGAACCCTTTGCGATAAGCTGAGAATGTCAAAGGTTTGCTCGTGGTGACCGGAGCCGCCAGTCTTGGTGTGATAGCGAGATAGCCAGTCTTGGTGTGATAGCGAGATAGCCATAGGCTCTCACTGGTAGGGCGGGGCTCCAGCTCTTGGCCCTGACCCCTAAGTAGACGAGCAGATAGCGGATCCTCACTCTACACTGAAGACCGGGTAGTGTGTAGGCCTATCCAGGCCCTGGGGGGGGGGGGCGGGGGGAAGGAGGCTTTAACTGATAACTCTACCCCCCCCATCCAACCACCCTATAACCCCCCCCCCCTCTAACTACCCTATAACCATCCTCGGGTGATTCAGAGTCTATTATTGAATCGTCATGCAAATATTCAAATCAATGTCCTTCTGTAATTAGTGAATAATTGCCTTTGTTTCGTAACACTTTTGTTCTACAATCTTGTAGTGGAAGAGGAGAGTGAAGGAGCTCTCTGAGGATTAGTTAAGATCGAGATCTTGCGGTTAACGTTCTAATTTCGGTGGTTGAAGTTATTGTTTGTTATGAACACTTTGAGATAAGTGTTGGAGAGAGAGAGAGAGAGAGAGAGAGAGAGAGAGAGAGAGAGAGAGAGAGAGAGAGAATTCCATTTTTTATTTGTAATAAGTAAATGGATGGTGGCAGCTCTATCCATCTTCCTCTTGTTGCTAATTCTCACTTTCATTCCTAGTTTTATCTCCACTTTCTCTTCTTCTCATTCTCTCTCTCTCTCTCTCTCTCTCTCTCTCTCTCTCTCTCTCTCTCTCTCTCTCTCTCTCTCTCTCTCTCTCTCTCTCTCTCTCTCTCTATATATATATATATATATATATATATATATATATATTATATGTTTACCTATAAGAGCTATGTATATTATATACATAAAGGTCTATGCTATGAATATGACTCTTAAGATTCGTGTTATAATCAGTAATCATAGCAGCAAACTTCTGTGTTCTTCACTTGGAAAGGAACTTGAAAAAATAACTCCAAAAGTTAATTTTTACAATTTATTTTAATTATTAAAGATTTAATTCTGTGTGTGTATATATTTATATATATATATATATATATATATATATATATATATATATATATATATATATATATATATATATATACATAGAGCCTCGTGACGTAGGCCTACCCACAATAAGAATTACTCCCCACCTGACTATAGGCAGGGGAATTGAAATAAACGAAAACACTCATTAGATGTGACCAAGGAGGAGATCATTTACAGATGAGCATCTTGGATAAAACTTGGAGGTGAGATGACTGTTGACCCCAGGCCAAGACTGTGAGAGGAGCCGAGGAGTGGCAGTCTAAAGTTGTGTGGGGGATCGATTCCCCGGACCCCTGGGGCTACGAACCCCGAGCGCCGTCCACTCAGCCATTCTGTCCATATTTCAGCCATCTTAATGGCGTCTGAAGGGTGTTCCTCTCATACGTAGTTGACTGTAGTGGCTCGCAGGGGTAGAGTGAGCTGTGTTTAAGAGGTGTATATATATAGTTGTGCTGTTAACTGTGACGCAGATGGTTGGCGGTGAGTTAACTCATGTTGGGCACTGATTTTTGGCTTGAATTAGTTTAAAAGATGGATTTTTTAAAAAAGCTGTGTGGGTCAAGCTTTGGTTTATGTCTGTCTGTCTCTGTCTCTGTCTCTCTCTGTCTCTCTCTGTCTCTCTCTGTCTCTCTCTGTCTCTTTCTGTCTCTCTCTGTCTCTCTCTGTCTCTCTCTCTCTCTCTCTCTCTCTCTCTCTCTCTCTCTCTCTCTCTCTCTCTCTCTCTCTCTCTCTCTCTCTCTCTCTCTCTCTCTCTCACACACACACAAACTGTTTATATATTTACTTTACACATAGAGTAACGTTGTCTGGAGGTGAGAGTTACAGAATGACAATTGTATTCCCGTTTATTTCTTAAGACGTTGAATTGTGTTATCAGCGGTGATTGGTCCGCGGGTGACCCACGGCAGTCGCACCGCGCATGCGTCCTATCCGCCAATGAGAGCAGAGAAACGCGACCTCTCGGCCAATCATGTCATGTCGGAAGACCTTACCTTTAAAGAACACAATAAAGTAGCCGTCACAACCTTGAGGTTACCTTGAGGTGCTTCCGGGGCTTAGCGACCCCGCGGCCCGGTCGTCGACCAGGCCTCCTCGTTGATGGACAGGTCAACCAGGCTGTTGGACGCGGCTGCTCGCAGCCTGATGTATGATGCTGCAAGCCTGAGGTCTTGCAGCCTGATAACTGCAAGAAAAATGACAGGTTGGATAACAAGAACTTTTCACACTAGAGATGCTATACCGATGATCATACTCTTCAAGACGCTTGTGCTCTCTAGAGTGGAGAACTGCTGCACAATGACAGCCCCTTTCAAAGCTGCAGAAATTGCTGACCTAGAGAGCGTGCAGAGATCCTTTACTGCTAGAATCCACTCGGTAAAACATCTAAACTATTGGGACCGACTAAAGAGCCTAAATCTGTATTCTCTTGAGCGCAGGCGGGAGAGATACATAATAATTTACACGTGGGAAATAGTAGAGGGGCTGGTCCCAAACCTGCACACAGAAATAACACCACATGAGACCAGGAGGCATGGCAGGATGTGCAGAATACCCCCGTTGAAAAGCAGAGTTGCAACAGGTACTCTGAGAGAGAACTCTATCAACATCAGAGGCCCGAGACTGTTCAACACGCTTCCGCTACACATAAGGGGCATAACTGGCCGACCCATCACAGTGTTCAAGAGAGATCTTGATAAACACCTCCAAAGGATACCTGATCAACCAGGCTGTGACTCATACGTCAGGCTGCGAGCAACCGCCTCCAACAGCCTGGTATACTTCATACCCAAGACTCTACTACAAATTAGAGGTATTGTCAGGCAACATCACCGTGACAAGGTAACTGAGGAAAGGAGCATAGAAGCACAAACCAGTGAATCTGTACGATGGTACAACATGGTTGCAGCTGGCAATCCCAGTCATTATGGACGAAGAGGACGAAACGAGGGAGAGAATCAGTAATAGCGAGAATCCGTCTTGGATACAAATATCCATGGAGATATGGAATGGAAACAACAGTTGATCAGCGAAGTTGCAGAATCTGTGGTGAGAGTGACGGACACCGCCTTGACCACTATCTACGTGAATGTGAACACCTGAGAGACATTAGAAGTATGTGTAGAATAATAAACCCCACATTGTTTGAGTTAGGAAAACACTATTTGTCAAATATTGATACTGTTCTTAAAAGATTTCCCCATTTTGCACCCGCAAGATAACGTAAGCTTTTAAGGGTTGATAGATGTTTTAATCTTTTTGTTTGAGGAGATGTTCACTTGAGACAGTTAAGCAAGTCCCAGCTGTGTCTGGGTACAAGTGACAGGATGAACAACCCAGCGGGTTTTCTTCCTATTGGGGAGTGTTGTACATGCTGCTATGGCGGTGTGTCCACTCACAGGATGAGTGGCGCTGCCCAATACTGTCACTATGGCGGTGTGTCCACTCACAGGATGAGTGGCGCTGCCCAATACTGTCACTATGGCGGCGTGTCCACTCACAAGATAAGTGGCGCTGCCCAATACTGTCACTATGGCGGTGTGTCCACTCACAGGATGAGTGGCGCTGCCCAATACTGTCACTATGGCGGTGTGTCCACTCACAGGATGAGTGGCGCTGCCCAATACTGTCACTATGGCGGTGTGTCCACTCACAGGATGAGTGGCGCTGCCCAATACTGTCACTATGGCGGTGTGTCCACTCACAGGATGAGTGGCGCTGCCCAATAAACTCGCCCCTCGGGGCAAAATTTAAAAAATTTGAGTAGTGCCAGATCACCTCCACCTCCACCAGGGGTGAAATTGGACCTATTTAAGGAGCCACGGTGAGCAGGGGAGGGGAAATGGGGGGGGGGGTTGAGAGAAGATAGCAAGGGAATAGGGGGTCCCTGAGGGGAGGTAGCTGTGTTATCTAAGGGTCATAAGGAGTATGTTGTGACGTCATAGTGGCCTAGTGTGGGGTGGCACACACACATACGTCTGGCAACACTGCGGACCGTGGGAATATGACAGCTTTTCAACAGCTTCTGCTATCATTTGTATATGTTTATCTTTGTTTGTTTGTTACGTGTGTTTTAGCTTGGGGTGGGTTGAGCTTCAGCTCCTGAACCCCTTGAACAAACAGCAGGCTAGTTTTGTGCAATGATAATTTTTAGGGTTTTACGGGAATTATTTCAACATTCTGCAATAATGTATATGATTCACAACCTCATTATAATCTAATTCTGGAATACCAGCTGTGTAACCTAGCCGTCTTAGGCCTAAATAATCCTGTGCCGAGGATTATTTAACCATTTACGAAACCTGTGCATCATTGGCTTAATCATGGTTGCATTGTTCAATGTGTATTGAACAGTTTGTGAACTCTTTATAACAATAATAACCGCGGATTGTGAACTTTTGCAAGATCGTGAACAATTTCGTAAGTATGAACAAAGGTCGCCATGGTTGAGAGAGGGATGTACAGGTTTCGCAAGTAGCTGGGCAAAGTGAACCCTGGTTCAGGTTC
>NC_091180.1:13896713-13909213 GCF_040958095.1 Procambarus clarkii | reverse complement strand
GGGCGTATAGTACATAGATTGCTGCATAGAGCCTCAGTATCTCTCTCAGACGAGAGAGATACCAAATAATATACACATGGAAAATACTGGAGGGTCAGGTCCCAAATCTGCACAGTAAAATAACAACGTACTGGAGTGAACGATATGGAAGAAAATGCAAGATTGAACCTGTGAAGAGCAGAGGTGCCATAGGCACAATCAGAGAGCACTGTATAAACATCAGGGGTCCGCGGTTGTTCAACGTCCTCCCAGCGAGCATAAGAAATATTGCCGGAACAACCGTGGACATCTTCAAGAGAAAACTGGACGATTTTCTAAGAGAAGTTCCGGACCAACCGGGCTGTGGTGGGTACGTGGCCCTGCGGGCCGCTCCAAGCAACAGCCTGGTGGACCAAACTCTCACAAGTCGAGCCTGGCCTCGGGCCGGGCTTGGGGAGTAGAAGAACTCCCAGAACCCCATCAACCAGGTATCAACCAGTACATAGGTAGATTGCTGCATAGAGCCTAAGTACATAGGTAAATTGCTGCATAGAGCCTTAGTACATAGGTAAATTGCTGCATAGAGCCTCAGTACATAGGTAAATTGCTGCATAGAGCCTCAGTACATAGGTAGATTGCTGCATAGAGCCTCAGTACATAGGTAAATTGCTGCATAGAGCCTCAGTACATAGGTAAATTGCTGCATAGAGCCTCAGTACATAGGTAAATTGCTGCATAGAGCCTTAGTACATAGGTAAATTGCTGCATAGAGCCTCAGTACATAGGTAGATTGCTGCATAGAGCCTCAGTACATAGGTAAATTGCTGCATAGAGCCTCAGTACATAGGTAGATTGCTGCATAGAGCCTCAGTACATAGGTAAATTGCTATATAGAGCCTAAGTACATAGGTAGATTGCTGCATAGAGCCTCAGTACATAGGTAAATTGCTGCATAGAGCCTCAGTACATAGGTAAATTGCTGCATAGAGCCTCAGTACATAGGTAAATTGCTACATAGAGCCTCAGTACATAGGTAGATTGCTGCATAGAGCCTCAGTACATAGGTAAATTGCTGCATAGAGCCTCAGTACATAGGTAAATTGCTACATAGAGCCTCAGTACATAGGTAAATTGCTGCATAGAGCCTCAGTACATAGGTAAATTGCTGCATAGAGCCTCAGTACATAGGTAAATTGCTATATAGAGCCTAAGTACATAGGTAGATTGCTGCATAGAGCCTCAGTACATAGGTAAATTGCTGCATAGAGCCTCAGTACATAGGTAAATTGCTACATAGAGCCTCAGTACATAGGTAGATTGCTGCATAGAGCCTCAGTACATAGGTAGATTGCTGCATAGAGCCTTAGTACATAGGTAAATTGCTGCATAGAGCCTCAGTACATAGGTAGATTGCTGCATAGAGCCTCAGTACATAGGTAGATTGCTGCATAGAGCCTCAGTACATAGGTAAATTGCTGCATAGAGCCTCAGTACATAGGTAGATTGCTGCATAGAGCCTCAGTACACAGGCAGATTGCTACATAGAGGCTCTTGTGTTGAGTTAGAGAACACCACAGATGTTGCAAGGATGGATGTCGCGGATTGTGTTGATATTAGTGGTAGCCGTGTTGCGATATTTGATAATTGTTTTGTGTTGAATTTATGGACATTGGTGGTTGATGTGTTGTTGTTGATGCTGTTAACAATGCTGTTGCGATGGCGTGGATGTTGATTGGTGGAGACGGTGGATATAGGATATAGGAAGGAATATAGGAATTAGAAGGGGGGTGTACGACCCCCCCCTTCCCCCCTCACACATTCACTCACACATTCACTCAGCTCCACGTAATCCTTCATGACCTTATTCCTTCTTTTACCAGTTTTTCTTCCTCCTGATGTTACTCTTCCTCTTCTCCTTCCTTATTGTTCCTGCTCCTTCTTCCCCCTCCCTGCCCCCCCCCCCAGCAGCCCCCCCCCCTTCCTCCAGGTGTGAGAGTGGGTGCTCACTTGGCTCTTAATTGCCCCTTATTGACTTAGTGAGATTACCTCCAAACACACTAATTACATTCGCCATTGTTCCTGTTGCCTGTTGCCTGTTGCCTGTTTGTTGCTCCTTGGTGCTGGGGGGGGAGGGTGTAGGGAAGGGGGGGGGGGGGTTAACAGGTTTGCAAGGGTTAGCCTGGAGTTTTCCTGGAGGGGGTTTCGGGAGTTCTTGTATTCTTAGGCTTGTGATAACTTGGTTCAACAGGCTGTTGGTTGGAGCGGCCCGCATGCTCGCATGTCCACTACAGCCTGGTTGGTCCGGCACTTCTTGCAGGAACTTAATTATATGCTTTTTGAAGACATCCACCTTTGTTCCGGTAATGTTTCTAATGCTTGCTGGGAGGGTGTTGAACAGCTGTGGACCTCTGATGGTCAGTGTTCTCTGATTGTGGCTATGGCACCTCTACTCCTCACTGGACCTCTGATGGTCAGACAGTGTTCTCTGATTGTGGCTATGGCACCTCTACTCCTCACTGGACCTCTGATGTTCAGACAGTGTTCTCTGATTGTGGCTATGGCACCTCTACTCCTCACTGGACCTCTGATGGTCAGTGTTCTCTGATTTTGTCTATGGCACCTCTACTCCTCACTGGACCTCTGATGTTCAGTGTTCTCTGATTGTGGCTATGGCACCTCTACTCCTCACTGGACCTCTGATGTTCAGACAGTGTTCTCTGATTGTGTCTATGGCACCTCTACTCCTCACTGAACCTCTGATGGTCAGACAGTGTTCTCTGATTGTGGCTATGGCACCTCTACTCCTCACTGGACCTCTGATGTTCAGACAGTGTTCTCTGATTGTGTCTATGGCACCTCTACTCCTCACTGGACCTCTGATGTTCAGTGTTCTCTGATTGTGTCTATGGCACCTCTACTCCTCACTGGACCTCTGATGGTCAGACAGTGTTCTCTGATTGTGTCTATGGCACCTCTACTCCTCACTGGACCTCTGATGTTCATTGTTCTCTGATTGTGGCTATGGCACCTCTACTCCTCACTGGACCTCTGATGTTCAGTGTTCTCTGATTGTGCCTATGGCACCTGTACTCCTCACTGGACCTCTGATGTTCAGTGTTCTCTGATTGTGTCTATGGCACCTCTACTCCTCACTGGACCTCTGATGTTCATTGTTCTCTGATTGTGACAATGGCACCTCTACTCCTCACTGGACCTCTGATGTTCAGTGTTCTCTGATTGTGACAATGGCACCTCTACTCCTCACTGGTTCTATTCTGCATTTCCTACCGTATCTTTCGCTCCAGTACGTTGTTATTCTACTATGCAAATTTGGGACTTGGCCCTCCAGTATCTTCCATGTAAATAATATTTGATACCTTCCTCGTCTCCTTTCCAGAGAGAATATTTTGAGACGATCCCAACAATTTAGATGTTTTATCGCGTCTATGCGTGCCGTATATGTTCTCTGTATTCCCTCTATTTCAAACATCTCTCCCGCTCTGAAAGGGGAAGTGAGCACCGAGCAATACTCAAGACGTCACAACACCAGTGACTTAAATAGTATTAGCATCGTTGTGGGGTCTCTGAATGTGTTTACTAGTTGTGTTTTTGCGGGGGTTGAGCCCCCGGCCCGCCTCTCAACTGTCAATCAACTGTTTACTAACTACTATTTTTTTTTTCCACACCACACACACACACCCCAGGAAGCAGCCCGTGACAGCTGACTAACTCCCAGGTACCTATTTACTGCTAGGTAACAGGGGCACTTAGGGTGAAAGAAACTTTGCCCATTTGTTTCTGCCTCGTGCGGGAATCGAACCCGCGCCACAGAATTACGAGTCCTGCGCGCTATCCACCAGGCTACGAGGCCCCTTAAATGTGAACGTTCTCATAATCCATCCAATCAGTTTCCTAATGCAGGTCGTCAGACATCATAATTCTCATATCTTTTACATGTTGCTTTCCTTCTGTGAATACGTCTGTGGTGTGTACCCAGTTTTCTTTAAGTTCCTCGTTTTCACCATACCTAAGTACCTGGAACTTGTCACCGTTAAACATCATGTTATTTTCCGTTGCCCTGTTGAACACTTTATATCTGCCTGTTGTTTTTCAGTGTCTTCTACAGAGAAAATTGTCATGCTGATTTTTGTATCATCAGCAAAGGATAACACGAAGCTGTGACTAGCATCTAGATTATATAGTTTTAAAGTATATAAAGTAGACTATATAGTTTGTGTCTATATCCGAGATAAGAATGTGAAATAGCAGTGGTGCAAGGACTGTGCCCTGGGGTACAGAGCAGCGGTGCAGGGACTGTGCCCTGGGGTACAGAGCAGCGGTGCAGTGACTGTGCCCTGGGGTACAGAGCAGCGGTGCAGGGACTGTGCCCTGGGGTACAGAGCAGCGGTACAAGGACTGTGCCCTGGGGTACAGAGCAGCGGTGCAAGGACTGTGCCCTGGGGTACAGAGCAGCGGTGCAAGGACTGTGCCCTGGGGTACAGAGCAGCGGTGCAAGGACTGTGCCCTGGGGTACAGAGCAGTGGTACAAGGACTGTGCCCTGGGGTACAGAGCAGCGGTGCAAGGACTGTGCCCTGGGGTACAGAGCAGCGGTGCAAGGACTGTGCCCTGGGGTACAGAGCAGCGGTGCAAGGACTGTACCCTGGGGTACAGAGCAGCGGTACAAGGACTATGCCCTGGGGTACAGAGCAGCGGTACAAGGACTGTACCCTGGGGTACAGAGCAGCGGTACAAGGACTATGCCCTGGGGTACAGAGCAGCGGTACAAGGACTATGCCCCAGGGTACAGAGCTTTTCACTGTGTTTGTACTTGATCTGATTTGATTGGAAATTTGAGTTAAATACAGAATAAAGGTGGTCCCACGTGGTGAGCCAGTGTCACCAGGCTCATGTGTACAGGCATAAGCGATATATATCAAATATAGCGAGCAGTGAGACGTTGAACAGTGAAGTGGAACGTGTAACACAACATATAAATTAGTGGATAGTGTTAGAGAATTGTACAAAGAAAAAGTATAAATGTAAAGTTGTGGAGGAGGCATCACACTAGGCTGTTTATTACACAGCCACGAGGCCTACACAGTGTAGAGGACGTCCCGCAGTAACAGTATACTCCCTCAGTGATAATATACTGGCAATATATACGGTAATACGGGAAAGTGGAGCTAGGAACTAGTAATAGAGTAAGTGAATAACATTGCAAGCCGGAAGAAAGCAGAAATTCCCTTAGGATATTACAGGCACATAATCAGTGTATAAATCAAGTAACTGGCAACCAGTGACATCCTGGTTGCCCATCCTGCCCCCGACCTGGGACAAACAACGGTCAACTGGACGGTCCCAAGACGACCATATTTTCTCCATAAGGCGATAAGTACCCCCACATAAACTTGAACAAATAAACATATGTAATATTATAAATATACTGGATACATATTATATATACATACATATAATACTTAAATATATGCATATATTATTATAACATCACAAACCCAACATGGAGGTGTGTGGAGGCTGCCTTAAGTCACTTCGGAAGAGTGTTGTAGGCATTGTATGTAACATTTGTAACATAAGGTTTCACCTGAGTTGTACAGGATTACCTACACAATATGCAAACCGGGAAGGTAACTACTGGATCTGTCAAAGAGACAGACAGTTGTGGGAAAACATCACCAAACTAATGAATAACATTCCTGAAGTACACAGGCTACAATTCACACAAAAACTACCAGAAATATATGCAGAGTATATAAAGACAGCAACGAACTCTGAACACAACCCAGGGACTGAGAAGTTAGAGAGTCAAAGTAGCAATGTAGAAGGGTATAGTGTCGAGGTACACAAAAATGAAGGCAATATTGTAGAGCACACTGGTGATATGAATAAGGAGAGAAAAGATGAGACGAATGAGAACACAAATGAGAAAGACGAAAGCAACAAGGAGAAAGATAAGGGCAATACCGAGAATGAATGCAGAAACGAGAAAGTTGGAACAAAAAACACAGAGGTAGCCAAGTCGTGCACGGGTACAAACAAGAATAATACAATCACAAATGAAAATATTTGCTGGTATTATGCAAAAGGACAGTGTAGATATGGGCCCAGAGGCACGGAATGCTCATTCATGCACCCACGGAAATGCCGAAACTGGTTAGGGAAAGGCAGATGTCGTTTTGATACAGAGTGTAGATATTTTCACCCTAAGCTATGCACACTCTCAGTCAATGAGAGGAAATGCTACGATCTTCACTGCCCCGATTTCCACGTCAGAGGTACACAGCGCCATATAAGAGAAGAAGTCCAACATAATAGCCCTGAAAATTTTTTAGAGGCAGGTACAAACAGAGGGAGAAACAGACAGGCAGAAACGTGGCAGGAGTACGGATGGAGAAGGGGAAATGCCCAAGACTGGACTACAGTTCGTCATCAAGCCCACACATACTACACCCCCCAACTACACAGAGACTACCACACCCCCCAACTACACAGAGACTACCACACTCCCCAGTATCACTTCCAAAACTGGACAAACCATTGCCACAACACACCCTGGGTCAGGGTAGAGAGGAGGGAGAACTACCAAAACCTTCCAGAAGTGACACACAATATGGACAATCATTCATATTTGCAAACATTCAAGGTTTAAAGCCAAAGTCAAGAAATAAAGTTAAGTTCATAAATGGCCTTCTATTAGAGTCAAACTCAATATTTGGGGCATTCACGGAAACTCATACAAAAGATTACATGGATGGTGAAATCTGGATTCCAAATTATAATCTATATAGATGTGATAGAAAAACTAGGTCAAATGGAGGAGTAGGTCTGTATATTAAAGAAGACCTGGTATGCACAGAACTATTAAATTCAACTAATGAGGTGGTAGAGGTACTTGGAATGAAGGTAGAGAAACTAAACCTAATTATTATTCTAATATATAAACCGCCAGATACAACGATTGAGGAATTCACAGAACAGATGCACAAAATAGAGAACATACTTGACAACCTAGCAAACCCAGCTCCAGATATTATCTTTCTTGGAGATTTCAATTTACCGAGTCTAAGATGGAGAACGGCAAACACAAATATCATAGCAGGGAATGACCCGGGAAATAACCAACCACAGGTTAGAGAACTTTTGAGATTCTGTGACAAATTCTCGCTCAATCAACAGATTACAGAACCAACTAGGAACGAAAACACACTAGACTTGTTATTCACAAACAATGATGAACTAATCAGGGATATCACAATCTCAGATACTTCATACTCAGACCATAAGCTCATTGAAGTGCGAACTAGCATAAATAACGGTAGTAGGTCTAAGAGACCAAACAAGCGAGAAGGAATATTCAATCAATTCAATTTCAACAATAAGAGGATTGACTGGGAAAAAATAAATGTAGACCTTGCAACCATTCAATGGGAGACGGTCTTAAGCGACAAAACTCCCACACAGGGAATAGCTCAACTGACAGCTGAAGCTTACAAGGTCTGCTTGAAGCACGTACCTGTGAGGAGGGGCAGAAAGAGGACCACTCTAGAAAGAGAACGGAGACGACTGTACAGGAGAAGGAAAAAAATAACGGAAATGCTTCGGCAGACACAACTATCACAAGCAAGGAAAACAAGCCTAAGCAGGGAGATTGAGGAAATAGAACAAACGTTGAAGCGATCATATGAGTCTGAGGAAATGGAATTGGAACAGAAAGCTATACAAGAGATAAGGAAAAATCCGAAATATTTTTTCACATACGCAAAATCAAAATCCAAAACCTCGACCAGTATTGGACCGTTAATTACAAATGAAGGTACGTACACAGAGGACAACAAAGAGATTAGTGAAATTCTAAGAAGCCAGTATGAGGCTATGTTTAGCACACCAATAAACAACATGAAAGTTGATGACCCAGACAGCTTCTTTATGAATGACATTCAAGCTGCAGATAATATAACGGATATTACCACAAACTCGGAAGACTTTGAAAGAGAAATTGATAATATGCCTATGCACTCACCTCCTGGGCCTGACTCATGGAATTCAATATTCATAAAGAAATGTAAAATACCAGTAGCGAGAGCACTCAGCGTAATATGGAGAAAGAGCCTGGATACAGGGGAGATACCAGCAGCACTTAAATCTGCAGATATAGCTCCGTTGCACAAGGGGGGGAGTAAAGCCTTGGCAAAAAATTATAGGCCAGTTGCACTAACATCACACATAATAAAAGTGTTTGAAAGAGTGATTAGGAATCAAATTTCTAGTTTTATGGAAAACAATGAATTGCACAATCCAGGACAACATGGATTTAGAGCGGGAAGATCCTGTCTGTCACAGTTACTCAACCACTATGACAAAATCACAGAAGCCCTAGAAGAAAAGCAAAATGCAGATGTTGTATACACAGACTTTGCAAAGGCGTTCGACAAATGTGACCATGGGGTGATAGCTCACAAAATGAGGTCAATGGGAATAACTGGAAAAGTAGGACGCTGGATACTCAATTTCCTGTCGAACAGAACACAAAGAGTAACAGTCAATCAGATAAAATCGAGTCCAAGCGATGTTAAAAGCTCTGTACCTCAAGGTACAGTCCTTGCACCGCTACTGTTCCTTATTCTCATATCTGATATAGACAAAAATACACGCCACAGCTTCGTGTCGTCCTTTGCAGATGACACAAAAATCAGCATGAAAATTACCTCTGCTGAAGACATTGAAAAACTACAAGCAGATGTCAACAAAGTTTTCGATTGGGCAGCAGAAAATATCATGATGTTTAACAGTGATAAATTTCAGGTACTCAGGTACGGCAAAAATGAGGATCTGAAACATAATACAGGGTACAAAACACAATCGAATCTTCCCATAGTAGGAAAACAGCATGTCAAGGATTTGGGAATAATGATGTCCGACGATCTAACGTTTAGGGAGCATAACCAAGCAAATATCGCGTCAGCCAGAAAAATGATCGGATGGATTACGAGAACTTTCAAATCCAGGGATCCCATCACAATGGTTGTACTCTTCAAGTCACTTGTGCTGTCCCGTCTCGAGTACTGCTCAGTACTCACTTCCCCCTTCAGAGCAGGAGAGATTGCTGAAATAGAGGGAATACAGAGAACATATACGGCACGCATAGACGAGATAAAACACCTAAATTATTGGGATCGTCTCAAAGCTCTCCAAATGTACTCTCTAGAAAGGAGACGAGAGAGATACCAAATAATATACACCTGGAAAATACTGGAGGGTCAGGTCCCAAATCTACACAGTAAAATAACAACGTACTGGAGTGAACGATATGGAAGAAAATGCAAGATTGAACCTGTGAAGAGCAGAGGTGTCATAGGCACAATCAGAGAGCACTGTATAAACATCAGGGGTCCGCGGTTGTTCAACGTCCTCCCAGCGAGCATAAGAAATATTGCCGGAACAACCGTGGACATCTTCAAGAGAAAACTGGACGGTTTTCTAAGAGAAGTTCCGGATCAGCCGGGCTGTGGTGGGTACGTGGCCCTGCGGGCCGCTCCAAGCAACAGCCTGGTGGACCAAACTCTCACAAGTCGAGCCTGGCCTCGGGCCGGGCTTGGGGAGTAGAAGAACTCCCAGAACCCCATCAACCAGGTATCAACCAGGTATCAACCAGATTGACTATTACTCTGTAATGTGTATGTGTTCTCTGGGTGTGTTGCGTGAAAGTGTAGTTGTGTATTCGTGCCAAGGTTACACAATCGTCTCCAGGTTTCTCAAGGCTGTTTCTGCCTTGTTTATTCTGCCCTTGTTGTGAATGTTGATGGCTGTTGTTCTTGATCGCTTGTGTTCTGCCTCGTTATGTATGGTGGATTGGGCAGTTAGAGAGGGTAATGGCCTCTTGTTTTGTTCTGGCAATGAGTTATATGGAAATTTTGCCTGCAACCCTTCTCCTGCCTGTCGAAGTCGCGACTGCTGCTGATGGTAGCTGGTCCAGATGTGGCTTCTGCTCCTTTTCCTGCTTCTGCTTCTTTTCCTGCTTCTGCTTCTTTTCCTGCTTCTGCTTCTTTTCCTGCTTCTGCTCCTGCTTTCTCCGCTCCTGGCCACGCTCGCCTCGCCTTTGTAGACACCTCTTCGCTGCTAACTTGTAGCGTACCTGTAGACGGTTGAAAGAGTTCTATTTCTCCCAAGCCTGGCCCCTCTTGATAACTTGATCTAAAAGGCTGTTGCTTGCTGTGACTCGCAGGGGGTCATACATCCGTGACACATCCTGTCCACAGACTAGGCTCGTTAACGCGGCGGCCGATGCCCAACACGCATTCATTAATTTTAGCGAATTGTGAATTAAAATCATGTTTTTTTTTATCAGTAAAATATTATATAATAGAGTTGTGTGTATAGATAGGCCTAAGGTTGTTTAGGTTCTGTTGACAATTATCTTTGTAGTACGTGGGTGAAGCATTTACTGAGTTGGGATTCGAACGGAGGTCATCAGTTGTTAGTGGTGTGTAAAGCATTTTTCATTCATAAATGGGACAAGGGGCGTGGGGGGGAGGGGACTATCACCCCCCTCCCCCATCCCTCACCCCCTCTACCCCCCCCCCAGCCATCACCGACCAAGTAGACTAAGGTCCTGGAAGACCACCAGGACCATGGGTCACCAGGACCATGGGTCACCAGGACCATGGGTCACCAGGACCATGGGTCACCAGGACCATGGGTCACCAGGACCATGGGTCTCTTGGTGAGAGTGTTTAGGCAGACATGTTGCTCTGCTTTCACGGTAAAATGTTGGACTGACTCGTCTCCGTCAGCACCCCCTCCCTCCCCCTCCCTTCCTTCCTCAGCAGATAAGACCTACTCAGCAGCAGCAGCACTTGCTCAGCAGTTCAGCAACTTCCGGGCCGTGGTAATGAGTCAGTGTTCCCTGGAGGGCCGGGGGGGGGGGGGGCGTCCTCGACACAGCCCTGTGTGTGTGTCAGAGAGGCTACAGTGGAGGATCTTCCATGCTCTCTCTTCCTCCTGGGGGGGGGGGGGGTTACTGTAGTGTACTCACCTAATTGTGCTTGCGGGGGTTGAGCTTTGGCTCTTTGGTCCCGCCTCTCAACTGTCAATCAACTGGTGTACAGGTTCCTGAGCCTATTGGGCTCTATCATATCTACATTTGAAACTGTGTATGGAGTCAGCCTCCACCACATCACTGCCTAATACATTCCATCCGTTAACTAGTCTGACACTGAAAAAGTTCTTTCTAACGTCCCTGTGGCTCATTTGGGTACTCAGTTTCCACCTGTGTCCCCTTGTTCGCGTACCACCAGTGTTCAATAATGTCATTATTTACCATATCAATTCCCCTGAGGATTTTATATGTGGTGATCATGTCTCCCCGAACTCTCCTGTCTTCCAGCAACATGCGAAATTCACGCAGCCTTTCCTTGTAACTCGTACCTCTTAGTTCTGGGATTAGTCTAGTGGTGAACCATTGAACCTTCTCCAGTTTCGTCTTGTGCTTGACAAGGATTGGACTCCATGCTGGAGCTGCATACTCTAGGATTGGTCTGATATACGTAGTATACAAGGTTCTGAAAGATTCTTTACACAAGTTTCTAAAGGCTGTTCTGATGTTAGCCAGCCTCGCATACGCCGCAGATATTCTATTGTCTCTGTCTCATTCTATTCTGTCTCTTCAGGAGACAGGGTCGGAATTATATCACCTCCTATATCTTTCTCTCTGTCCGTTTCGTGGAAGATTTCATCTCCCATTCGGTATCTTCGATATCTTCGATATCTGTCGTGTGTCTGGCCTGTTCCCTCCAGTTAGTTTCATTACCTTGCATTTACTTTGGTAGAGCTTTAGTAGCCATTTGTTGGACCATTCTTAAAGTTTGTCTAGGTCATCCTGTAGCCTCTTGCTATGTTCCTCGGACTTAATCCTCCTTTTAATTTTTGCATCATCAGCAAACATTGAGAGGAACGAGTCTATTTCCTCTGGGAGTTCATTTACATATATCAGAAACAGTATAGGTCCAAGGACTGAACCCTGTGGGACTCCACTGGTGACGCCTCGCCAATCTGAGACCTTACCCCTCACAGTGACTCGCTGTCTTCTGTTACTCAGGTACTCCCTTATCCATTGGAGTACCTTCCCTTTCATTCCTGCCTACATCTCCAGTTTGTGCACTAGTCTCCTATGCGGTACTGTATCAAAGGCTTTCTGGCAATCCACAAATATTGTCTGCCCACCCTTCTATTGTCTATTTTTTTTTACCTGATCAGAGAATTCAGTTAATCCTGTAAGGCAGGACTTGCCATCCCTGAACCCACGCTGATGTGTTACAAAGTTCTTTCGCTCCAGATGTTCCACTAGCTTTTTTCGCACAATCTTCTCCATCAGCTTGCATGGTATGCAGGTTAGGGACACTGGCCTGTAGTTCAGTGCCTCCTGTCTATCCCCTTTCTTGTTTATCGGGACTACGTTAGTCTTCTTCCAAATTTTTGGCAGTTCACCTGTTACCAGTTCATGCGT
>NC_091180.1:13847848-13896213 GCF_040958095.1 Procambarus clarkii | reverse complement strand
TGTGTTCTCGTGTGGTGGTTCATTGGTAGTGTGGTTAGGGGGGGGGGTCTGGTGGTAGGCCATTGGTTGGCTGGCTGGTTGGCTGGCTGGTTGGCTGGCTGGCTGGCTGGCTGGCTGGCTGGCTGGCTGGCTGGCTGGCTGGCTGCCTGCCTGCCTGCCTGCATGGCTTCCTGCCTGCCTGCCTGCCTTGCCTTGACTTGCCTTGACTTGCCTTGCCTTGCCTTGCCTTGCCTTGCCTGCCTGTCTGGCTGGCTGCCCCCCCCCCCCAATCCCCCCACCACCACCTAGCCCCTATCCCTCTGCCAGTAACTAACCACAGACCAACAGGATAATGACACCCTCCACATGCGTGATTTAAGACCACCAAACTGTAGGAAATGTCATGACAGTCTTGACAGACAGATGACAGCCTTGACACGCCTCGATCGCCACCACGGTGGCCAGGAATAAGAATATACAGGAGCCTCCACAGGGGAGGTAATCCTGTTATCATCTTTTTGATATCTTTCAATCTTTATCTGTGTGTGTGTGTGTGTGTGTGTGTGTGTGTGTGTGTGTGTGTGTGTGTGTGTGTGTGTGTGTGTGTGTGTGTGTGTCTCCGCTACAGTAATGGCGTCCGCGGGCAGCGAACCCAGGTTCGATTCCCAAGGCGAAACAGAAACAGGGAGAGTTTCTTTCACGTGATGCGCCTGTTCAACTAGCAGTAGGTAAATAGGGATGTGTGTAAGCGCTTAGCTCTTGGACCCCCGCCTTTCTACCCGCCGGTTGTCTAATAAACCGACTCCCGACCTATTTACCTCTATAATATCTACTGCATCTACTGCATTATATATATTGATATATAATAATAATTAATAATACCTATAATTAACATAGTTCTGAAGTTAAGTTTCAGGTACAGACCAGTAATATTCTTGGGAAAAGGGGGGGGGGGGGTTGAGAGGGAGGAGGGGGGGGTTGAGAGGGGAGAGGGGGGAGTTTTTATTTAGCTTTTCCCCTCTAGTCCCCCCTCCCCCTCTGGTCCCCCCTCCCCCTCCCCCTCTGGTCCCCCCTCCCCCTCCCCCTCTGGTCCCCCCTCCCCCTCCCCCTCTGGTCCCCCCTCCCCCTCCCCCTCTGGTCCCCCCTCCCCCTCCCCCTCTGGTCCCCCCTCCCCCTCCCCCTCTGGTCCCCCTCCCCTCCCCCTTCCCCCTCTGGTCCCCCCTCCCCTCCCCCTTCCCCCTCTGGTCCCCCCTCCCCTCCCCCTTCCCCCTCTGGTCCCCCCTCCCCCTCCCCCTTCCCCCCTCCCCCCTCCCCTTCCGACCCCCCTTCCCGATTTCCTCTTAGTTTATACGTCCATCCAATTTCTTAAAGTCCTTGTGATTATCTTGCATCCAGTTGGAGCAGCGGCGTCCAACAGCCTGGTTGACCAGTCCAGCAACCAGGAGGCCTGGTCGACGACCGGGCCGCGGGGACGCTAAACCCCGATATCATCCCAAGATAACCTCAAAACCTCAAGATAGCCTGAGATAGTCCCCTAGTGATGTCCCCCCCCCCCCCCCCCCTAGGGCACGCCCCCCCCCCCCCCCCCGGCGTCAACACAAGCTCCTCCCTGAGTGATTGACAGGTGACAGACACTTGATATCAATACGCGAACGGGTGCTTACACACACGCGCGCACGTGTGGGGGCGCTCCTGCTATCTTTCCTTCCCCCTCTCTCGCCCTCTCTCTTTCCTCCTCTCTCTCACACACCTCAGCCCGTCCTCTCCTGTTGCCACAACGGCCAGGAAATGGTGTACTGGAACATCTGATTTAACCGAGGGATCCAGGTATAGAAAATGGGAATCAGGTAAATCCCCGCTGGGGATTTAAACGTCAAAATAAAGAGGTATTATTCGAATGGTGAAGTTGCTCTCCATCTCCCTGTCTGTCTGTCTGTCTGTCTGTCTGTCTGTCTGTCTGTCTGTCTGTCTGTCTGCCTATTATATGATGATTTAAGATAACGGATTGAGATTTACTTCCGCCTTGCAAGATATCGACATTATTTACATGGCTACTAGGAGTGGAGCCACTGAAACAGGTCAAAACCTAACGACTGACCGGGCCAGGGGGGACGTTGAGCCCCGAAATCATCTCAAGATAACCTCAAGATAACCAACCTGCCAATTCGATTTCACGACTCTATGTTAAAGGAGGAGCCTGTCTCTCCAATCTGAGAAACTACCAGCCTATTTATCTCTGCTCCAGCAGCTGGAATCCTTACGGGATCGCCATAGCCCGTGCTGCTTGGAGCTTTTTGTTCCAAGTAGCGAATCTTAAACAACAACAAAGCTGGAATCCGCCCACCACCCGCCAAACACACACCGAAACTACGACGTTGGTACAACGTTCGAACAAGTTTTAACACCTCCTAACCAGTTATAACAACCAATATAGCAAGTTGTAACTACGTTCTATTACGTCATAAACACGTTAAGCCAAGATGTAACAACTTTATTACAAGTTGTAACAAGCGGAAAATAGAGACAGTTTCGGTTTGTGTTTCCAGGGCAGTGATCGTCTTAAGTGCTATCTTCCTTGCACACCAAGACAGACTGCTTGTTTGATGGTGAGAACACGTGCCAAATCATCTGCTATTAGCAGTTTTTAGCGCAGTTAGTGTGAAGAAGGCGGGGTTTGACCTACACGACCTGGGGCCAGATTCACGAAGCAGTTACGCAAGCACTTGCGAACCTGGGGCGAGATTCACGAAGCAGTTACGCAAGCACTTACGAACCTGTCCATCTTTTCTCAATCCTTTGGCGGCTTTGTTTACAATTATTAAACAGTTAATGAGCTCCGAAGCACCCGGAGGCTGTTTATAACAATAACAATAGTTGATTGGCAAGTTTTCATGCTTGTAAACTGTTTAATAAATATAACCAAAGCCGTCAAAGATTGAGGGAAAGATGTACACGTTCGTAAGTGCTTGTGTAACGGCTTCGTGAATCTGGCCCCAGGTTCGTAAGTGCTTGTGTAACTGCTTCGTGAATCTGGCCCCCTGACCTCTAGGTCAACAAGGGGAAATTAACCCACTAATGTGTGAGTTTTATATTGTTAAGACTGCAGCCAACTTCCGTTTCCTGTGTGAATTGACTCGACTTTCCTCAAGTGTAATTAATAAGACCATTTATGTTCTCACATCAGCGGCGGAGTGTTTGAAAACATCACAACTTGTTTGTCCAGATGTAAACAGTCTTGAACCCTTTGTTTATGACTGTTTAAAGTGATTTAGAGATCGTGACAAGGAAGGAGGAGTCTCACACAACAGTCTAATAAACCCGTGTTTATATATAACAAGCACTTGAGAGCCACTTGAGGGTTACTTGAGAGTTGAGACATTAAATGCATGTTGAGAATCTTATGAAAGCTGTGTACTTATAGCACGTCTCTTGTTTCTTATGTGTGTCTAAGAATTTTTATTATTATTAACATCTTTATTGACAAAATTAATTACAATTTTGCCTATTCTGAGGATTTTGATAGTCTTATTAAAGTGAGGATAATGTTGGTATTCACTGTCACGCAGGACAGAGGGTCATACACAGGACAATAGGTCTAAACTGTAGGCTGAAGCACACTGATATCATGGTTACAATCAATGTTTTAATGTATGGATATGTGAAAACAACTTTCTACTGTGCACTGCCACACAAGGGCAGGGATGTGCACTGCCACACAAGGGCAGGGATGTGCACTGCCACACAAGGGCAGGGATGTGCACTGCCACACAAGGGCAGGGATGGGTTCATAAGTGATGCAGTTTAGAAGTAATATAAATAAAAATTGTTCTTCATTCTTTAAAATGGACAAGCAAATTTTGGGTAAATTGTTAGGATGTCGTCCAGAACACCTGAGTCAATAAAATAGTTACACAGTTGGTGGTACAAGAGGCCAGGAGGTCTAAAGTCCTCTACGGTTTCACATTCATCAATATAGTGTTCTAGTGAATGCATTAAAGGTTTATCACAGAGTTTACAATCTGAGTATTCTGGTAGTGGCTCAGCCTCACTAACCTGCCAGATGTGTCTATAGCCAAGGCGAATTACCGCAATGACTACATCACATTGTAGAGGAAAGGCTAAAGGAGCTGAACCTCACATCCCTGGAAAACAGAAGAGTAAGGGGAGACATGATAACCACCTACAAAATTCTCAGGGGAATTGACAGGGTGGACAAAGACAAACTCTTCAGCACGGGTGGGACACGAACAAGGGGACACAGGTGGAAACTTAGTACCCAGATGAGCCACAGAGACGTTAGAAAGAATTTTTTCAGTGTCAGAGTAGTTAATAAATGGAATGCACTAGGAAGTGATGTGGTGGAGGCTGACTCCATACACAGTTTCAAATGTAGATATGATAGAGCCCAGTAGGCTCAGGAATCTGTACACCAGTTGATTGACAGTTGAGAGGCGGGACCAAAGAGCCAAAGCTCAACCCCCGCAAGCACAATTAGGTGAGTACAATTAGGTGAGTACATTGCCTGGTCCGGTTACTGTGCTGACCATACAAATACCTATTATTACAAAACTTGTCATAACTTTTAATACTGCAGCTTTCAGGTCTCTGGGCATTTCTTAGTTCTTCTAAATCTGAATTAATTTCTTTAATTTGTATGTTTCTAATAACTGCATTAGATAGTCCAAAGTCATAATCAATGTTTTCTTTCCTGCAAGCCTCATTGGCCAATTGATCTACAAAGTCATGTTTTCCAACTCCAACATGGGATGGGATCCACACAAATTTTATACAAGAGTTATTATCATTGGCAAAAATTACATTCCATTTAATATTACAAGCTACTTCCGACATACATTGTGATGGGTAAGAATAGACTAAAACTTGCATTACTAAGACAGTGTGTGACGTAAGGGGCCCTGACGGCTGAGTGGACGGCGCTCGGGGTTCATAGACCTAAGGTTCCGGGTTCGATCCCCGGTGGAGGCGGAAATGTGCAGTTTCTTTCGCCCTGATGCCCCCCTTGTTCACCTAGCAGTAAATAGGTACCTGGGAGTTAGACAGCTGCTAGGCGCTGCTTCCTGGGGGGGATGTATAACAAAAAGGAGGCCTGGTCGAGGACTGGGCCGCGGGGACGCTAAGCCCCGAAATCATATTGAGTTGTAAGTTGTAGCAAAGGGTTGTACGTGTGGACCGCTGTTGTCAGACACGCTAAAGAACCTCTATCCTCCATGCGGTCAACGGGCTCACCATAGACCGTGCTACTTGGAACTTTTAGTTCCCAGTAGCTAAGTCCAACCACTTAGGCTGGACGGTAGAGCGACGGTCTAGCTTCATGCGGGTCGGCGTTCAATCCCCGACCGTCTAAGTGGTTGGGCACCATTCCTTCCCACCGTCCCATCCCAAATCCTTATCCTGATCCCTTCCCAGTGCTATATAGTCGTCATGGCTTGGCGCTTTCCCGACAATTCCCTTCCCTTCCCAGTAGCTGAATCTTAAACAACAACAATAACACTTCCATGCGGTACAGTTAAAATTAACACACATTCAAAATTTAAAAAAAAAAATCCGTTAACCGTTCTTGCGATATTTAACAGCAATCCGTATAAAGGTTCTGTCGCAAAACTTGCAGTAGTAGGCCTATTGTTTTCAGCCTATAATACCGCAATTATTTCCCCCCCCCCCTAACCATCAGGGCACGGGCCTAACACTTGTAATCACCCTGAATCTTACAGCTCGACGATTTGAACTATAAACGGATTCCAGGAACGACTTCCTCTGGGGCAACGGATTCCAGGAACGACTTCCTCTGGGGCAACAGATTCCAGGAACGACGTCCATTGGGGCAACGGATTCCAGGAACGACTTCCTCTGGGGCAACAGATTCCAGGAACGACGTCCATTGGGGCAACGGATTCCAGGAACGACTTCCTCTGGGGCAACGGATTCCAGGAACGACGTCCATTGGGGCAACGGATTCCAGGAACGACTTCCTCTGGGGCAACGGATTCCAGGAACGACTTCCTCTGGGGCAACGGATTCCAGGAACGACTTCCTCTGGGGGCAACGGATTCCAGGAACGACGTCCACTTGGGCAACGGATTCCAGGAACGACTTCCTCTGGGGCAACGGATTCCAGGAACGACGTCCACTTGGGCAACGGATTCCAGGAACGACTTCCTCTGGGGGCAACGGATTCCAGGAACGACGTCCACTTGGGCAACGGATTCCAGGAACGACTTCCACTGGACAACGGATTCCAGGAACGACTTCCACTGGACAACGGATTCCAGGAACGACTTCCACTGGACAACGGATTCCAGGAACGACGTCCATTGGGGCAACGGATTCCAGGAACGACTTCCTCTGGGGCAACGGATTCCAGGAACGACGTCCATTGGGACAACGGATTCCAGGAACGACTTCCACTGGGACAACGGATTCCAGGAACGACTTCCACTAGCCAACGGATTCCAGGAACGACTTCCACTGGACAACGGAAAACATGATATTACACAGTGACAAATCCCAACTACTTAAGATCTGATAGAACTCAACAACTCTTGCTGGATACAGGATACACGAGACAGTGCGACCTCATACAAGAAATACAACATACAAATGATCTAGCAACATTTAAACGATATCGGGCACCCAAACGTTGAATGGAAGATAGGCGCCTAGAAGACCAAGGATGCGTCTATCCCTGGATATAAAACAATATAGGAATAGAAGCATCCCCCCCCCCCCCTTGGAATCCCTGGATTGTATCTTCCATCCCAGTCCTTCTATATTGCTCTTACGGGGCTATTCATGCCCGTGCCACTTCTTGGGTGGCTTAATCTTCATCAATCAATCAATTCTATGTTGTTAGTCATCTGTGCTTTCCCCTCTAGAGTACTACTTGGTGCTTACTTCCCCTTGTGAGGCAGAAGAACACATACACCACACGTAGACACACAGTAAAGCCCCGTTGCGGGAGCCCAAGAGCCGAAGCTCAACCCCGAGCGCCCAAATGAGCCACAGAGATATTAGAAAGAACTTTTTTAGTGTCAGAGTGGTTGACAAATGGAATGCATTAGGAAGTGATGTGGTGGAGGCTGACTCCATACACAGTTTCAAGTGTAGATATGATAGAGCCCAATAGGCTCAGGAACCTGTACACCTGTTGATTGACAGTTGAGAGGCGGGACCAAAGAGCCAGAGCTCAACCCCCCCCCCCCCGCAAGCACAACTAGGAGGCAGGTTAGATAACGTCCTCGCTAACAGCCCGAGGACAGATTAGCGAATCTTGTGTCAAATGTCTCGTTCGTAAACAAGGGACTTGTTTACGAACGGTATAGCTGTTTGCTTTTGTTTACGAGGCCGGGCTGCGGTGGTCGCTGGTGTTTACGAGGCCGGGCTGCGGTGGTCGCTGGTGTTTACGAGGCCGGGCTGCGGTGGTCGCTGGTGTTTACGAGGCCGGGCTGCGGTGGCCGCTGGTGTTTACGAGGCCGGGCTGCGGTGGCCGCTGGTGTTTACGAGGCCGGGCTGCGGTGGCCGCTGGTGTTTACGAGGCCGGGCTGCGGTGGCCGCTGGTGTTTACGAGGCCGGGCTGCGGTGGCCGCTGGTGTTTACGAGGCCGGGCTGCGGTGGCCGCTGGTGTTTACGAGGCCGGGCTGCGGTGGTCGCTGGTGTTTACGAGGCCGGGCTGCGGTGGCCGCTGGTGTTTACAAGTAAATGTAAAAAGTGTTGTAAACATAAACAAACTTTGTTGTTTGAATGTATGTATTCAATAATGGTATTCAACTAAATGAATACAGCTGTTGAATACAACAGTTGTATTTAGTTGTTCATGTGGAGGATGAGCTTCAACTTGTGCTTCTCAACTTTCTGTTACCTGGAACATACCTGGAGAGGATGTCGAGAGTTCTTCTACTCCCCGAGGCCAGACTCGACTTGTGATAACTTGGTCCACCAGGCTGTTGCTGGCAGCTGCCCGCAGGCCCACATATCCACTACAGCCTGGTTGGTCCGGCACTTCTTGCAAGAACTTATCTAATTGCCTCTTGAAGACGTTCACCTTTGTTCCGGCAATATTTCTAATGCTTGCTGGGAGGGTGTTGAACAGCTGTGGACCACTGATGGTCAGTGTTCTCTGATTGTGTCTATGGCACCTCTACTCCTCACTGGACATCTAATGTTCAGTGTTCTCTAATTGTGTCTATGGCACCTCTACTCCTCACTGGACCTCTGATGGTCAGTGTTCTCTGATTGTGTCTATGGCACCTCTACTCCTCACTGGACCTCTGATGTTCAGTGTTCTCTAATTGTGTCTATGGCACCTCTACTCCTCACTGGACCTCTGATGTTCAGTGTTCTCTAATTGTGTCTATGGCACCTCTACTCCTCACTGGACCTCTGATGGTCAGTGTTCCCTGATTGAGCCTATGGCACCTCTACTCCTCACTGGACCTCTGATGTTCAGACAGTGTTCCCTGATTGTGTCTATGGCACCTCTACTCCTCCCTGGACCTCTGATGGTCAGTGTTCTCTGATTGTATCTATGGCACCTCTACTCCTCCCTGGACCTCTGATGGACAGTGTTCTCTGATTGTGTCTATGGCACCTCTACTCCTCCCTGGACCTCTGATGGTCAGTGTTCTCTGATTGTATCTATGGCACCTCTACTCCTCCCTCGACCTCTGATGGAGAGTGTTCTCTGATTGTGTCTATGGCACCTCTACTCCTCACTGGTTCTATTCTGCATTTCCTTCCGTACCTTTCGCTCCAGTATATATGGAGTCTTTAAGCTCCAGGTAGAAACAGGCAGGAGGCGGGGACACAGAGCTAGCTCTCACCCCTCCTTCTCTCGTAATCCCTGACAGGTATAAGCACTCACGGCCGCCAGTGAGTGTAAAGTGCTTCTCAAGTGCCTTACAGAAGCCCTTAAGAGGGGGGAGGAGGGGAGATCAGAACACGTTAATTCCCTAAGAGTCCGCCAGGGCCACCATCACAGACCTTTAAGATCCATTAAGCTGGGGGAGGAACCGACATAATGACCCTTAAAAGCGGAGGAAGATAAGCTGACCCAGTCCCCGCTCCTGTAAGGTCACTACGGGTTCGCCATAGACCGTGCTACTTGCACATCACGTCATGAAACAAATAACAAATACCTATTACGCTTTTCCCTTCTTAGTGATGGTTCATCAATCACCTCCCCCCCCCCCCTTCCTATTCTCCCCCTTCCTTCCTATCCTTCCCCCTTTCCTTCCTATCCTATTACTCTCTCTCTCTCTCTCTCTCATCCTCTTTCTTCATCCTATCCTCTCTTCATCGTCTCCCTCTGTAGTCTATACTCTCACCTACTTCCCTACCCTACCCTCACTCCCCCTCCCCCCCCCTCCTCCTGCCCCACAGCCCATCCCCTCCGGTTTAAACAGTAACTAGGTGTACCATCCTACATAGACGTAATGGGCAATTACTATACTTTGCTACTACTCACTTTTTATATAGAGTCCACAAAAACTAAACTTACATATCCCTATAGGCCTAGTATAGCACATATATGTACTATATAAGGCCTCAGTTGTGTATTAAGAGCTAGGAACATTTGGTTAGTTTATATTAGCAACATAAATACAAAATCTTTACCGATTTGTGGAAATTCAACAGTACCGAGTTCAATACCCAAGCTCCCCAAACTGTACCCATGGATACGGGGGCTTCTGTAGCCTAAAAAGCCGTTCCTGTACCCATGACGCAAATCCCGAAAGATGTGTGTGTGTGTGTGTGTGTGTGTGTGTGTGTGTGTGTGTGTGTGTGTGTGTGTGTGTGTGTGTGTGTGTGTGTACCTTTGTCGACCTCTTGCCTATACACCACCACCTCCCTTCCCTTCCCTTCCCTTCCCTTCCCTTCCCTTCCCTTCCCTTCAATTGCCTTCCTTTCCCTTCTCCTCTGGACCTCAAACCAAAAAAAACTGCGCGCCACAAAAGGGTTTTCTTTCGCGCCAAAAAAAATTGTCTTCCCGCCAAATCTTATCTTATGTTCTAAGGATGGAAAGGAGGAGTTGGAGAAGGGGGGGGGGAGGAGGAGAAAAATAGGATGTCGGATGAGGGAAAGAAGGGAGGAGAGATAAGGGAGAATAGGGCTGAGTTATATAGCAGGTTCTTGTTGTCCTATCAATTAAAAGAGTTAAGAGAGATAGGAGAACCCCCTCTCCCCCCTTCGTCTCTCTCTCTCTCTCTCTCTCTCTCTCTCTCTCTCTCTCTCTCTCTCTCTCTCTCTCTCTCTCTCTCTCTCTCTCTCTCTCCATTCATTTCTACTTTCTTACCTCGCTTCCCTGATTACTTTCTTAATCTTCTCTCATTCATTCACAGATTGGAACTGTGGAAAGGGGCAATAGATGAGGAACAGGAGGAGGAGGAAGCAGAATAAGCAAGAAGTAAAGGAGGAAGGAGATTAAGAGAAAACAAGAGAATGTGAGAGAGAGAAAACTAGTGAAAGAGAAAGAGAGAGCAAGAGCGAGACAAAGAGAGGGAGAAGAAGAGGCAGTTTTCAGGAAATTGAAAGAGATTGAAAGGGGGTATATCCGCTGGAGAATTGGAGTGGAAGAGGGAAAGAGAAAGAAAGAGAAACATTGGGAGAGAAAGCAAGATAGTGGAAACTTGAACACACAGCAGCAGAGAGAAAAAGGAAAAATGTAAGACCATAAATGGTTTCATTTAATATTTCACATACGAGGAGCCGGTCGGCCGAGCGGACAGCACACTGGACGCGTGATCCTGTGGTCTAGGGGTTCGATCCCAGGCGCCAGGCGAGAAACAATGGGCAGAGTTTCTTTTCATCTTATGCCCCTGTTACCTAGCAGTAAAATAGGTACCTGGGTGTTAGCCAGCTGTCACGGGCTGCTTCCTGGGGGGTGGAGGCCTGGTCGAGGACCGGGCCGCGTGGATACTAAAGCCCCGAAATCATCTCAAGATAACCTCAAGATAACGAGAGTCAGTCAACACAGGATATTGGCGGCGCCAGACTGGCCAGACTGTTTCCTGCAAGGAGTACCGGATCAACCAGGCTGTGGTGGGTATGTGGGCCTGCGGGCCGCTCCAAGCAACAGCCTGGTGGACCAAACTCTCACAAGTCGAGCCTGGAGTTTAGCTCCCGGTTTCCCCCTTCAATACCCGTGGAACTGAGCAATTGAGATTGAGAACAGATAGATAGATACAGAGAGGGAGGTTGTCTTGAGGTTATCTTGAGATGATTTCGGGGCTTTTAGTGTCCCCGCGGCCCGGTCCTCGACCAGGCCTCCACCCCCAGGAAGCAGCCCGTGACAGCTGACTAACACCCAGGTACCTATTTTACGGCTAGGCAACAGGGGCATAGGATGAAAGAAACTCTGCCCATTGTTTCTCGCCGGCGCCCGGGATCGAACCCGGGACCACAGGATCACGCGTCCAGTGTGCTGTCCGCTCGGCCGACCGGCTTCCTTCCGGGTACACGTATAGTGTAAATTTAATAGGTGTGTGATTTTCTGGGGTAGTCAGCCATAATGCTCTCAAACTCTTGTGTGGTGACTCTTAAGAGTCTGAATTAACGCTGTTTTATATATATATATATATATATATATATATATATATATATATATATATATATATATATATATATATATATATATATATATATATATATATGACAATGTCAGACCACGGAGGAAAAATGAAACAGGAATTTCCTTAAGTACTTTCTGAAGATGTTAAGCATTCCTTCTGAAAATGTATTAATATACGAAAGTACTTAAGGAAATTCCTGTTTCATTTTTCCTCCGTGGTCTGACATTGTCACATTTTTAATCACGTGTTTACTTTCGTGATATACACACACACACATTATATATATATATATATATATATATATATATATATATATATATATATATATATATATATATATATATATATAAGTAAATATATACAAATGTCTAATTAGTTAATTAACTTTTAAATTGTCATTAATTCTGATTCCTATAGAGCTTGGATTTGCTATGATATAGTGAAAGTTAGAGCATAGAGCACTCTATAAAGTTTTATGTCTTCAAGATTCTTGACTATATGATGTGTGTATACTAACAGTTGTCACGTTATCCGGAGACGGGCTCACCATAGCCCGTGCTACTTAAAACTTTTTGTTTCAAGTAGCGAATCTTAAACAACAGTTATCACGTGATAACATCAGATAACATTGTGATACAGACAAGTTCCTCGTCTTAAGATTAACTATTGAATGGATGGTAGCAGCACTTTCTAGCACTTTCCTACTTTTTCGTGTTCCCCTCTTTACTTTCCCTTTCTCCTGACCACTCTTCCTCCCTCCCTCCCACCTCCCTCACCCTATGACTCTTTTCCCTTTCTTTCTTTCTCCAATTCCCTATTCGTTAAAATGGAGACGTTTCAGGAATACAGTATTGGGAAGACTTAATAGAGGGAGAGTTAATGGGTAGCTATAGGAGGTAATGGGGGTGATATATGAGTAATGGATATATGCCAGGGGGGGGAAAAGGGGATTAGGGGGGGCCAGGGCAATAAAACAAAGGGTATTCGCCCCCTCCTTCTCTCAGCCTATTAACCCCTGTCGCCACTAAACTCGGCCGCCATGACAGCTCTCTCTCTCATCACAGGCACACGGGGGGGGGGGGGGAGGCAGGGTGCCACCTCCATCACCACAGTGCCACCTAGAGTGCCACCTCCATCACCACAGTGCCACCTAGAGTGCCACCTCCATCACCACAGTGCCACCTAGAGTGCCACCTCCATCACCACAGTGCCACCTAGAGTGCCACCTCCATCACCACAGTGCCACCTAGAGTGCCACCTCCATCACCACAGTGCCACCTAGAGTGCCACCTCCATCTCCATCAGCCGACAATTGACTCTCTACCACCGCCAAATGCTCCGCCACAACGCCCTCTTACATCGCCAAATTTTTGACACAATAGAATGCGAATTTCTGTCGCGACAATCAACGCCACAATAGAGGCACCCACAATAGAGGCGCAACAATCGTCGCCACAAATAGAGGCACAATAGAATAATCTTGATCGGTGTATAATTCTGACAGAAGAGCTACAGTTTAGTCCGAAACATTTAGGTCAATCTTGTCATTGTGGGCGTGTTAGAACCACACTTACACCCACACCCACAACCACACCCACAACCACACCCACACCCACAACCACACCCACAACCACAACCACACCCACACCCACACTTACACCCACACCCACACCCACAACCACAACCACACCCACACCCACAACCACACCCACCACACCCACCGACGTTTATTGTAGTTTATTGTGCACCCCATACCCCAGCTCTTGTGTGGCCATGCACGCCAGAAAGTTGCATTTACATATTCGTACATTGAAACGTGTATACAGTCTGATGAAGTTGATTGTAGCCATGATATATATATATATATATATATATATATATATATATATATATATATATATATATATATATATATATATATTGTCTTGTGTATGACCCTCTCTGTCCTGCGTGGTGGCCGTCAATGTGGGTCAAGCTTTGGGCTTTAGCTCTCGGTCTCTGTCTCTGTCTCTCTCTGGTGTGGGAGGGAGGCAGCATGGGTGCACGATGCATGGGAGGTCCAACAAGGACTATGGGGTGGGAGAGAGAGAGAGACCATTCAGCTACGAGGTAACTACTCCCACAGGAATTTCCACAGGAACTTTAGGAGAGGAAAATGTACTAGTCTCTTTGCTGTGGGAGAGACACCAGCCCAGGCACCCAGGATTACCCTGGGAGCCCCCCACGGTGGCCCTGGGAGGGGGGGGGGAGCCAGGGAGAAGTATAGGGAAGAAGGGAAGGGAGGGAAGAACAGGTGTAAGGAAGGAGGGAGGAGGAGAGTTTGAGAGAGAGAAGGGAGGTGGAGGAGAGAGCCTTAAGATACCATAAATATTTTGTCAAAACATGAAGCATAAGGAGACAGGCAGGCTATCTTGAGGTTATCTTGAGATGATTTCGGGGCTTTAGTGTCTCCGCGGCCCGGTCCGCGACACGGCACCAATGTTGCAAAATGTAGCAAGTGACTATCTTAAAGATCACGTCTCGCCTGAAGACTGACACAATGAACATCAATGCACCAGAGAGCGTATACAGAGTATGACAAAGTCAATCCCTGGCATTTGGATTCCCCTTCATGGAGACATTCCAGGAGAGTATTTTTACATTTTCTGAATGTAATTCAACGTTACAATACTCAATATTAATTCAATATTACAATACTCAATATTAATTACAATATACAATATGAGTGATCAAGAGAAGGACGGAATATGACAAGTATACCAACAGATGAAAAGAGTATAACGCGCGAAGCACCGAACAAGGGCTAAATATATCACAAAACAGAATACAATAATGAATTCAAAGTGGATAATTTTAGGCCTTTGCAAATACCGATTTGATAACTGGGTCACTGATTTAGCGAACTTGTGTAATGCACGTGGCATTGGGTCAATACAGCTGATGTAGTTTATTGTATTCTACGGTGTAATCTTGGCCACCACACCACCACCACGGGGCCTGTGGCTGAGTGGACAGCGCTCTGGGCTCGTAATCCTAGGATCTGGGTTCGATCCCCGGCGATGGCTGAAACAAATATGCACAGATTCTTTCACCCTAATGCCCCTGATAGCTAGCAGTAAATAGGTACCTGGGAGTTAGACAGTGGCTCCGGGCTCCTTCCTGGGGGGGGGGGGAAGTTGATTGACAGTTGAGAGGCGGGCTGAAAGAGCCAGAGCTCAACCCCCGCAAGCACAACTAGGTGAGTACACAAACCCACCAGCAACACCAAACCTGAGATAATCTAGAGGAGCCGTGATGAGGATTCGAACCTATGTGCAGGGCATTCCCAGACACACGCTCTAAACGACTATAGGCCCAAGACACTGTCAAAAGAATCGTAACCTGGTTGATACCTGGTTGATACCTGGTTGATACCTGGTTGATACCTGGTTGACACCTGGTTGACACCTGGTTGATACCTGGTTGATACCTGGTTGATACCTGGTTGATACCTGGTTGGTACCTGGTTGATACCTGGTTGATACCTGGGGGGTACCTGGTTGATGGGGTTCTGGGAGTTCTTCTACTCCCCAATACAGTCAATTTGGGTGTTCGATTGAACCCCAAGTAGCCTATAGTCGTGGGCCTATAGTCGATGATAGTCGATAGCTATAGTATAGCTACAATCGTTTATAGCCTATAAACGACTTTAGGTCCAAGACACAGTCAAAAGAATTGCAACCTGGGGAGTTCGACTGAACCCCCCAGTAGCCTATAGTCGTGTAGAGCATGTCTGGGAATGCCCAGAGCATAATGTTCGAATCTCCATTCACAGCTCCAGCTTCTCATTGCTGAGTTCTCTGTCTACCAGACCTAAAGTGCACCCAAAGTGAGGCAGATGTCGAAAAGATGTCATTGCGTCCATTGAGTACGCAATTGGACGCAAAGGAGTTGATTACATCAAGAAATACGTCGAGGAAGATGAGGAGATGACAGACAAGGTGAGGGATGCTGAGTGATGTCCATTGGGGAGGGGGGGAGGGGGGGGGGGGAGACACCGAGAGAGATGACGGAAGCTGTCGATCAGAAATGTCAAGATGCAACCATGGCCTTCAAGTTTAAGTCGAGGTAAACGTCTTGTTCCGTAGACAATAGCCCAATCACTTTGACTAGACGGCAGAGCGACGGTTTCGCTTCATGCAGGTCGGCGTTCAATCCCCCGACCGTCCACAAGTGGTTGGGCACCATTCCCTCCCTCCCGTCCCATCCCCAATCCTTATCCTGACCCCTTCCCAGTGGTATATAGTCGTGATGGCTTGGTGCTTTCTCCTCACGAGAGACATCTCCCGTCACGCAGGGTTATCTTGAGATGATTTCGGGGCTTTAGTGTCCCCGCGGCCCGGTCCTCGACCACGTCTCCACCCCCCAGGAAGCAGCCCGTGACACCTGATTAACACCCAGATACCTATTTACTGCTAGGTAACAGGGGCATAGGGTTAAAGAAACTCTGCCCATTGTTTCTCGCCGGCGCCCGGGATCGAACCCTAGACCACAGGATCACGCGTCCAGTGTGCTGTCCGCTCGGCCGACCGGCTCCCTAAGGGTGCAGTCGCCCCTCCACAGACCTCCAGTATCAGCTCTTGATACTGGTAATGGCTCAAAAGGGCCACCACTTACGGGCTATTCATGCCCGTGCCACCTTTTGGGTGGCTTAATCTTTATCAATCAATCTGCTTTCTCCTGCGAGTTCCCTTCCGTAGACAATAAGGAGAAGCAAAGGAGAGCAACAGCTTGCAAGCTGTACTAGTGAAGCACAAAATGCGAATTGAAAAAGTAGAGACGTTTGCAACAAGATTAGTGTCAGAGTTAACGGGGTTAAGCTATGAAGATAGATAAAAGGAACTGAACCTTACAACCCCGGAGGATAAGAGGAGAAACAGAGGAGATATGATCACAACATGAAAGATTCTGTGGAGGAATAGGACAAGGACACTCTTCAAACTGTAAGAAGGAGGGAGAGAGGACACACGCGGAAACTGGAAACTCAAATGGGCAGGAAATAAGAAAATACTTTATTATTATTTACATCTTTATTGACAAAATTAATTACAATTATACTGGCGCCCTGTACGGGCTGACAACAAAGGGAATGTACTGGAAGAAGAGGTTGAGGAAGCCACCTCCATCCACACCATTCGAGGCCAGAACCGACCAATGGATTCGAACGTCAGAATAAGTTAAACTATAATGAAACAAGACAAGTAGATTGGGTAGAGAGAGAGAGACATCACATCCACTGAGAGGAGAGCATCATACCTCTCCTCCCCCCCCCACACACACCCCACACCCCCCACAACGACCCCACACCCCCCCACAACGACCCCCCCCCACACTGAACACAGCAAGGCCATTCTTTACTCTATATTTTACGTACCTGTCGATAATAACCCTGAGGCGAGGTGCCTTCCTCCCTCTCTCTCTCTCGCTCTCTCTCTCTCTCTCTGTCTCGCTCTCTCTGTCTCGCTCTCTCTCTCTCTCGCTCTCGCTCTCTCTCGCTCTCTCTCTCTCTCGCTCTCTCTCTGTCTCTCTCTCTCTCTGTCTCGCTCTCTCTCTGTCTCGCTCTCTCTCTGTCTCGCTCTCTCTCTGTCTCGCTCTCTCTCTCTCTCTCTCTCTCTCTCTCTCTCTCTCTCTCTCTCTCTCTCTCTCTCTCTCTCTCTCTCTCTCCACAGTCACAACCACACACAAATAAAAATACAAATTGCAACCCACTTCGTAAACACGGCTTCAGGCTCCTTCCACACACACACACACACACCTTTTTGACTAGTACATCGTCTGTGTGTGTGTGTGTGTGTGTGTGTGTGTGTGTGTGTGTGTGTGCGTGCGTGTGTGTGTGTGTGTGTGTGCGTGCGTGCGTGTGTGTGTGTGTGTGTGTGTGTGTGTGTGTGTGTGTGTGCGCGTGCGTGTGTGTGTGTGTGTGTGTGTGTGTGTGTGTGTGTGTGTGTGTGTGTGTGCGTGCGTGCGTGCGTGCGTGCGTGCGTGTGTGTGTGTACTCACCTAGTTGTGTCTGCAGGATCGAGCATTGACTCTTGGATCCCGCCTTTCCAGCTATCGGTTGTTTACAGCAATGACTCCTGTCCCATTTCCCTATCATACCTGGTTTTAAAATTATGAATAGTATTTGCTTCCACAATCTGCTCCTGAAGTGCATTCCATTTCCCCACTACTCTCACGCTAAAAGAAAACTTCCTAACATCTCGGTGACTCATCTGAGTTTCAAGCTTCCATCCATGTTCCCTCGTTCTGTTACTATTCCATGTGAACATTTCGTCTATGTCCACTCTGTCAATCCCTCTGAGTATTTTATACGTTCCTATCATGTCCCCCATCTCCCTTCTTTCTAGTGTCGTAAGGCACAATTCCCTCAGGCGCTCCTCATACCCCATCCCTCGTAGCTCTGGGACGAGTCTCGTTGCAAACCTCTGAACCTTTTCCAGTTTCATTATATGCTTCTTCAGATGGGGACTCCATGATGAGGCGGCATACTCTAAGGCTGGCCTCACGTAGGCAGTGTAAAGCGCCGTAAATGCCTCCTTACTTAGGTTTCTGAATGATGTTCTAACTTTTGCCAGTGTAGAGTACGCTGCTGTCGTTATCCTATTAATATGTGCCTCAGGAGATAGATTAGGTGTTACGTCCACCCCCAGGTCTCTTTCACGCGTCGTTACAGGTAGGCTGTTCCCCTTCATTGTGTACTGTCCCTTTGGTCTCCTATCTCCTAGTCCCATTTCCATAACTTTACATTTGCTCGTGTTGAATTCCAGTAGCCTGTGTGTGTGTGTGTGTGTGTGTGTGTGTGTGTGTGTGTGTATCTGTCCACCAGCATGTCCCAACAAATGGCCAGCATCAACCCAAACATCTGAGGCAACAGTTTACATGTATATTGCGACGGGTCGGTGGCGGAGGATGGCAGGGCCGGGTGTGGTGTCCTAATAAGGGATTATACGGAGTTTGGGACTGTGGACAGGAAAATTGAACTCCGGCTTAGTAATTATATATCATCCACACAAGCTGAACTGCAGGCCATTCTGGCGTGTTTGGAGGAAGTACGTCATGACGACAAAAATGTTTTTGTATTTGTCGATAGCCGAGGAGCACTGGAGTCCTTAAACAGTCGAAACCCAGTCTTCATGTCTATAGTGGAGGACTGTAAGAGAAGAATAACTGAGATACAGCTGAAAGGTTATAGTGTGAAATTCATGTGGATTCCATCTCATGTTGGAATAGTGCTCAACGAGGTGGCGGATGACTTGGCCAAACGTGCCACATCAAAACCACAAGTTGACATTGAATGTGAATTCACAATGAGACAAATAAGAAGCAAAATCAGAAATATTCAGGCACAGGCGGGAGTGGAGAGGAGAGAGATAATGTATGAGAGTAGTCAAACCATGCAACACTACATGTATGTGAGTCAAAACACCCATTTCACTTATGGTAAAAGGAGAAATGCTTGGAGTGACTCTGTGTACATGCGGCTCAGGCTTGGGTACAAATATTACTGGGAATATGGGATAGGCGTTCATGATAATGACACGAAGTGTAAACTATGTGGTATGTTAAGGTCTCACACCCTTGCCCATTATGTTCTTGATTGTCCGTTGATTAATGTATATAGAAACACTGAGATAAGGACTGTTCCTGAACAAATAGCCTGGACGTGTCACAACGGAAAGGTTGATGATATTCTTGAGAGATATAAAAATTTTGCACCAAGGTTGTAATATTTTGTTGAATTATCTGCATGTCTCTTGCAAATTGTCTATACAGTATACCTAGGTCATAAAAGTATTTGTGTGTACGTCTGATACCATACTACTTGTGAGGGAGGAAATGTATATTTTTATCTCTCAGAACTGTTTGGTAATATGTTTATTGTTTGTGATGTGTGTCTATGTATATATTAACACGTTGTACTGAATGGATTGAGAATAGCTTGAGCTACCTCATCCCTTTGTGTGTATTTTACCTCAATAAACTTATTTCAATTTCAATTTCAATTTCCAGTCTATCCAGCTGCTTCCACAAGTACATTAATGGACATCCAGTTGTCCAGGATGTGGATATGAGGGGCTTGAGAAAGTGGCGGCAGCGCCAGTGAGATGATTTAACTGTTCTTTGGTACATGAACTTCATTTCTACGTCCGTTGTGAGGTGGGGGGGGGGGGGGGTATGGAGATGAGGACTCGCGTGTGCGCGCGCGTTCGTAGTTTAACCCCCCCCCCCAAGCCAGACGATTTTTAAAACTGGTCCTGCCGCCACTGGTGATTTAAGCGGGGTAATCAATCACCATTTATCTCAAGAAGAACAAACTTGCAATATTGCTAGGCTTCGTGTACAACATCTATGCAACATAATTTCGGTCTTAAAAGTGAATTATGTCTATATATACATGTCGTCTACAGGGATGTATGTGTATATATGTATCTGAATATGTATATTCATGCATAAAGCTTGAAAATGAAAATATAAAAATATACCATTTGAGCTCAACAATTCTGTCATTGTTACTAAGCCTTATATATATATATATATATATATATATATATATATATATATATATATATATATATATATATATATATATATATAATGTTTAACAGATCTCTCACCCTGTCCATGGAGAACAGAAGAAAATGCATATATTCTGGTTAGCTTTGTAAATGTCTGGCCGCGTCTGTGGTAGAAAAAAAAAAATAGTCCTCCATCCACGTCACTCTTCCTCACTGGACCCTCCCCAATAGGCTCTCCCTCCATGGACACGTCTCCCCCCCCCTTCCCTCCTAAACCGTGTCCCCTCCCCCCAGATCCACCCTCACCCCTCTCACCAGCCATGCTAGCTACTCCATTCACAACTCTCCCACGTGTGTACTACACTACTACCATAACAACAACAAAACCACGTGGCGCCCACCACGTGGTCAGCACCCCCCCCCCCCACCTGATGACGGTGGGGGGGGGGGGGGTGGATATCCTCTTGGATGGTGGATATCCTCTAGGATGGTGGATATCCTCTTGAACATGACGCGTTCCTTGAGGAGTAGTCGCGCGTTCCTGGAGTGTTCCTTAAGCAACACACACACATGTATGTATACGACTTATGTATGTATATGACTTGTGTGTATACTGTCAATCACTAGATGATTTGTGAGCGGTAGTTTATTGTGCACCCCATCTTGAGGTTATCTCGAGATGATTACGCGGCTTAGCGTCCCCGCGGCCCGGTCCTCGGCCAGGCCTCCTTTTTAATACACCCCCCCCCCCCCTCCTGCCCCAGGAAGCAGCACGTAGCAGCTGTCTAACTCCCAGGTACCTATTTTACTGCTAGGTAATAGGGACATAGGTAATAGGGTGAGGCAAGTGAGAGGGGGGGAGGGAGGGAGGGGGAGGGGGGGAGGGGGGCAGGGAGAGAGAGAGAGAGAGAGAGAGAGAGAGAGAGAGAGAGAGAGAGAGAGAGAGAGAGAGAGAGAGAGAGAGAGAGAGAGAGAGAGAGAGAGAGAGCGAGAGAGAGAGAGCGAGAGAGAGAGAGCGAGAGAGAGAGAGCGAGAGAGAGAGAGAGAGAGAGAGAGAGAGAGAGAGAGAGAGAGAGAGAGAGAGAGAGAGAGAGAGAGAGAGAGCGAGAGCGAGAGAGAGAGAGAGAGAGAGAGAGAGAGAGAGAGGGGGGGGGGGGGGCAGGAAACCGAAGGAGCCAAATTAATGATTAAATAGGGGAATGCAGATATGGAAATGAGGGATATAAATGAGGAATAATGAGGATTGGAGATTATTGCTAACGAGAGGGGGGGGGGGAGGGGTAGTTACAAACCAGGGGAGATAGAAACAAGAGGGAGATCGTTAGAAATGAGGAAGATCGTTTGAAATGAGATACACTAAAGGTGAATGAGAAATACTTGTAATATAATGGACATTGGTTACAATGAATGATTAAGATCAGGACACGATGTATATATATATATATATATATATATATATATATATATATATATATATATATATATATATATATATATATATATATATATATATATATATATATATATCCTTGTTATGTGGTTACATAAATGCCTGATGTGGCTGAGTGTTCACTCACAGGATGAGTGACACTACTCAATACTGTTCTCTCACAGGATGAGTGACTACTCAATACCATTCACTCACAGGATGAGTGACTACTCAATACCATTCACTCACAGGATGAGTGACTACGCAATACCATTCACTCACAGGATGAGTGACTACTCAATACCATTCACTCACAGGATGAGTGACTACTCAATACCATTCACTCACAGGATGAGTGACTACTCAATACAATTCACTCACAGGATGAGTGACTACTCAACAAACTCGCTTCTCACAAAAAAAAATCCTATCAGAGTATTTTGAATCTCCCGCACAAAATACCGGACGAGTCAATGTAACGGAAAACGGATCAAATCCTACTGAATTTAAATTCAAATTTAAATTAAAAGAAGCGTTGAGTTAACGTATATTTACATTTAAAAGTCAAGAAAGGTAATGTCTAGTATATTAAACACAGGAGGAATAATAATGTGATTCAAAGTCTGCTCTTCAAGTAATTGAAAACGTCTTCTGTTTGATTGACAAGAACCTCATACGAGCAATTATAAATGACCTCATCCTTGCCAGGGTGATGTTGGGTTACCGTTACCTGTGGCAGGTGGCTACCGTTGCCTGTGGCAGGCAGGTGGCTACCGTTACTTGTGGCAGGTGGCTACCGTTGCCTGTGGCAGGCAGGTGGCTACCGTTGCCTGTGGTAGGCAGGTGGCTACCGTTGCCTGTGGTAGGCAGGTGGCTACCGTTGCCTGTGGCAGGCAGGTGGCTACCGTTACCTGTAAACAGGCAGGTGGCTACCGTTACCTGTAAACAGGCAGGTGGCTACCGTTACCTGTAAACAGGCAGGTGGCTACCGTTACCTGTAAACAGGCAGGTGGCTACCGTTACCTGTAAACAGGCAGGTGGCTACCGTTACCTGTAAACAGGCAGGTGGCTACCGTTACCTGTAAACAGGCAGGTGGCTACCGTTACCTGTAAACAGGCAGGTGGCTACCGTTACCTGTAAACAGGCAGGTGGCTACCGTTACCTGTAAACAGGCAGGTGGCTACCGTTACCTGTAAACAGGCAGGTGGCTACCGTTACCTGTGGCAGGCAGGTGGCTACCGTTACCTGTAACAGGCAGGTGGCTACCGTTACCTGTAACAGGCAGGTGGCTACCGTTACCTGTAACAGGCAGGTGGCTACCGTTACCTGTAACAGGCAGGTGGCTACCGTTACCTGTAACAGGCAGGTGGCTACCGTTACCTGTAACAGGCAGGTGGCTACCGTTACCTGTAACAGGCAGGTGGCTACCGTTACCTGTAACAGGCAGGTGGCTACCGTTACCTGTAACAGGCAGGTGGCTACCGTTACCTGTAACAGGCAGGTGGCTACCGTTACCTGTGGCAGGTGGCTACCGTTACCTGTGGCAGGTGGCTACCGTTACCTGTGATAGGTGGCTACCGTTGCCTGTGGCAGGCAGGTGGCTACCGTTACCTGTGGCAGGCAGGTGGCTACCGTTACCTGTGGCAGGCAGGTGGCTACCGTTACCTGTGGCAGGCAGGTGGCTACCGTTACCTGTGGCAGGCAGGTGGCTACCGTTACCTGTGGCAGGCAGGTGGCTACCGTTACCTGTGGCAGGCAGGTGGCTACCGTTACCTGTGGCAGGCAGGTGGCTACCGTTACCTGTGGCAGGCAGGTGGCTACCGTTACCTGTGGCAGGCAGGTGGCTACCGTTACCTGTGGCAGGCAGGTGGCTACCGTTACCTGTGGCAGGCAGGTGGCTACCGTTACCTGTGGCAGGCAGGTGGCTACCGTTACCTGTGGCAGGTGGCTACCGTTACCTGTGGCAGGCAGGTGGCTACCGTTACCTGTGGCAGGTGGCTACCGTTACCTGTAACAGGCAGGTGGCTACCGTTACCTGTGGCAGGTGGCTACTGTTACCTGTAACAGGCAGGTGGCTACCGTTACCTGTAACAGGCAGGTGGCTACCGTTACCTGTAACAGGCAGGTGGCTACCGTTACCTGTGGCAGGCAGGTGGCTACCATTACCTGTAACAGGCAGGTGGCTACCGTTACCTGTAACAGGCAGGTGGCTACCGTTACCTGTAACAGGCAGGTGGCTACCGTTACCTGTGGCAGGCAGGTGGCTACCGTTACCTATGGCAGGTGGCTACCGTTACCTGTGGCAGGCAGGTGGCTACCGTTACCTGTGGCAGGCAGGTGGCTACCGTTACCTGTGGCAGGCAGGTGGCTACCGTTACCTGTGGCAGGCAGGTGGCTACCGTTACCTGTGGCAGGTGGCTACCGTTACCTGTGATAGGTGGCTACCGTTGCCTGTGGCAGGCAGGTGGCTACCGTTACCTGTGGCAGGCAGGTGGCTACCGTTACCTGTGGCAGGTGGCTACCGTTACCTGTGGCAGGTGGCTACCGTTACCTGTGATAGGTGGCTACCGTTGCCTGTGGCAGGCAGGTGGCTACCGTTACCTGTGGCAGGCAGGTGGCTACCGTTACCTGTGGCAGGCAGGTGGCTACCGTTACCTGTGGCAGGCAGGTGGCTACCGTTACCTGTGGCAGGCAGGTGGCTACCGTTACCTGTGGCAGGCAGGTGGCAACCGTTACCTGTGGCAGGCAGGTGGCTACCGTTACCTGTGGCAGGCAGGTGGCTACCGTTACCTGTGGCAGGCAGGTGGCTACCGTTACCTGTGGCAGGCAGGTGGCTACCGTTACCTGTGGCAGGTGGCTACCGTTACCTGTGGCAGGTGGCTACCGTTACCTGTGGCAGGTGGCTACCGTTACCTGTGGCAGGTGGCTACAGGTGACGGTATAGTCTAGAGCAGCTAGTTCTTGACACACACTGTACCCACAACCCCCGCCTCATACCCACAGCCCCGCCTCATACCCACAACCCCCGCCTCATACCCACAACCCCCGCCTCATACCCACAGCCCCGCCTCATACCCACAGCCCCGCCTCATACCCACAACCCCCGCCTCATACCCACAGCCCCGCCTCATACCCACAACCCCCGCCTCATACCCACAACCCCCGCCTCATACCCACAACCCCCGCCTCATACCCACAACCCCCGCCTCATACCCACAACCCCCGCCTCATACCCACAACCCCCGCCTCATACCCACAGCCCCGCCTCATACCCACAACCCCCGCCTCATACCCACAGCCCCGCCTCATACCCACAGCCCCGCCTCATACCCACAGCCCCGCCTCATACCCACAGCCCCGCCTCATACCCACAGCCCCGCCTCATACCCACAGCCCCGCCTCATACCCACAGCCCCGCCTCATACCCACAGCCCCGCCTCATACCCACAGCCCCGCCTCATACCCACAGCCCCGCCTCATACCCACAACTCCGCCTCATACCCACAACCCCCGCCTCATACCCACAGCCCCCGCCTCATACCCACAGCCCCGCCTCATACCCACAGCCCGGCCTCATACCCACAGCCCGGCCTCATACCCACACCCCCGCCTCATACCCACAGCCCCGCCTCATACCCACAGCCCCGCCTCATACCCACAGCCCCGCCTCATACCCACAGCCCCGCCTCATACCCACAGCCCCGCCTCATACCCACAGCCCCGCCTCATACCCACAGCCCCGCCTCATACCCACAGCCCCGCCTCATACCCACAGCCCCGCCTCATACCCACAGTGTAACACGGGTTTGGGTTCCTCTCTCTTTACTTCTCTTCCTCTACTCCCTCTACCCGTATTCTTACTTATTATTCTCTACCAAGGGACTCCAAAACTTTTAACAAAGCCAACTCCACGCCACGTGGTCCTAAGACGATTGACCGACTTAGGATTCTACACCCAGTATGACGTGACCTAAGCTCTGAACAAAACCCTAGAGTCACCTCTATGCTGCCACCACCAGACCAGTAATACAAGAGCAATGATCGAGGTCTGGATCGATCACGCTAATTAATCAACCTAGGGGCTTGATCCCCACTATAAACGATGACCTTGAGTGTGGAATAAATTACACGGTAATGATAATTCCGATTCGATGTTAGAATCGGCGCCCAATGCAACTCTGCCTCGTGTGGACCACGTGACCAGGACAAGTATACACATAAAACACATGGAAACAATAAAATGCAAATTAATAACAAATTTAATTTATTAAAAGAAAACTAAAACAAAATCTAAATAGGTTCACTCCCTATCACTTTAACACTCCCTACTTGACCTGAGTGGCAAATGAGAAGACTATCCCTATAATTAACAATAGCAACTATACCTTGGGCGACCACAGCTCTAGGTGTTGGGGCTGGTCTTGGGGAGAGGTAAGATGTTGACCTCTTATCCCAGCTGCTTCCGTGACCACACTGATTTGTCCTCGTCTGGCCTAGCCCAGACTAGAACCTTGTATCCTTCCGCCTAGTCAAAGTTTTACCAAGTTACTAGCAAGGTTTAAGTTATAACAATTAAACTCTGTTGTACTTAATTGATCCAGACTGGTTGAATTATTTTACTGAAATAAATTACACAAGCCTCTAACGGCAGAGCTGTTCCCGATCACAAAATGGTTATTAAAACTTTGAGAAATAGTAGACCTGTCAACCCCTGATGACCTATGACCGCCGGTCACTCCGCTTTAAAAGTTAGATCTGATTCGTGACGTCACTGATGGTGACTTAAACTCAATAATTAGAATACTCTTGATATTGTATCCAGTACTATTATACAATACAATTTTAATGCAAAATGAATAAAGGCTAATTTTCTCTAAATTACTGAATACTATAGGATGATTCATTATACGCAGTTATGAACAAAGCGTCGGTTATTTCCACCGCGAATTCCCCTGGGGGTCAGGTCACCATGCGGCTCAGCTTCCCATTCTCTTTTGTCGATAAACCACTCTGGATAATTCTTACAACAGCCTAGTTTGTTACAACAGCCCCGCCTCATACCCACAACCCCGCCTCATACCCACAACCCCGCCTCATACCCACAGCCCGGCCTCATAAACAGAAGCCAAATGCAGACTAACTTTGCCCAACTGTTTAGAAACAATTCACACTCGACTCACCACTCATAATGGTGATGATCGAATTAATGTTCGATCAGTGCTTCGCCCCGCGTCCTCTGTTCGAATCTCACCTTCGTCAATGCTGCTCCCACCTTGGCGTAATTAACCACTCACCTGCAATCAAAGAATATTGGCATTAGAACATTTGTAGGAGGACAGGTGGAAGGAGGGAGAGAAAGTGAGAGAAAGAGGGAGAGAAACTGAGAGAAAGAGGGAGAGAGAGAAAGAGAGAGAAAGAGTAGTCACCTCAGAAGGGTATCCATGTGAGGAACCCCCCCGAACCCCCCCCCCCAGTCAGAAGGGGGGGGGGTCTGATAGCCCAGGCCATAGGGGGTTGATGGGGAGGGGAAATATAGGGGGGGGGATACCTTGGTATATGTGAGGCGTATATGTGTGCGTATGTAAGCGGCGTATATGTGTGCGTATGTAAGCGGCGTATATGTGTGCGTATGTAAGCGGCGTATATGTGTGCGTATGTAAGCGGCGCCTTTGTGTGGGGGAAGTTTTATGTGCGTTTTTGTGTGCGTATCTTGTGATAATATGTCGACCTTTGCGGGATATGAAACTCGTAGATTGCTCTCTCTCTCTCTCTCTCTCTCTCTCTCTCTCTCTCTCTCTCTCTCAGACTCACGTCTAAGGACGCCCCACGGACACGTCTCAAGACGCCCCCACGGACACGTCTCAAGACGCCCCCACGCACACGTCTAAGAACGCCCACGGACACGTCTAAGGACGCCCCACGGACACGTCTCAAGACGCCCCCACGGACACGTCTCAAGACGCCCCCCACGGACACGTCTCAAGACGCCCCCCACGGACACGTCTCAAGACGCCCCCCACGGACACGTCTCAAGACGCCCCCCACGGACACGTCTCAAGACGCCCCCCACGGACACGTCTCAAGACGCCCCCCACGGACACGTCTCAAGACGCCCCCCACGGACACGTCTCAAGACGCCCCCACGGACACGTCTCAAGACGCCCCCCACGGACACGTCTCAGGGCGCCCCACGGACACGTCTCAAGGCGCCCCACGGACACGTCTCAGGGCGCCCCACGGACACGTCTCAAAGCGCCCCACGGACACGTCTCAAGACGCCCCCACGGACACGTCTCAAGGCGCCCCACGGACACGTCTCAAGACGCCCCCACGGACACGTCTAAGGACGCCCACGGACACGTCCCTCCTACCTTCCCTCCCACACCCGGCCCCATCACCACACACCAGGCTACACACCTGGTCCCATTATCCACCCTTGCCATTATCCACTGTTCCGATTATCCAACAGACCAGTTTATACGGCGACTCCGTTATTATCAGTACGTATTATCCAACGGTGCAATAATGTGAGGCCCGTGTGTGCAATATTGCAATCAAATATGACTATCGGAAACTGCAACACTGTCTGTCTGTCTGTCTCTCTCTCTCTCTCTCCCTCCCTCCCTCCCTCTCCCTCTCTCTCTCTCTCTCTCTCTCTCTCTCTCTCTCTCTCTCTCTCCCTCTCTCTCTCCCTCTCCCTCTCTCTCTCTCTCCCTCTCTCGCTCTCTCCCTCTCTCGCTCTCTCCCTCTCTCGCTCTCTCCCTCTCTCGCTCTCTCCCTCTCTCGCTCTCTCCCTCTCTCGCTCTCTCCCTCTCTCGCTCTCTCCCTCTCTCGCTCTCTCCCTCTCTCGCTCTCTCCCTCTCTCGCTCTCTCCCTCTCTCGCTCTCTCCCTCTCTCGCTCTCTCCCTCTCTCGCTCTCTCCCTCTCTCGCTCTCTCCCTCTCTCGCTCTCTCCCTCTCTCGCTCTCTCCCTCTCTCGCTCTCTCCCTCTCTCGCTCTCTCCCTCTCTCGCTCTCTCCCTCTCTCGCTCTCTCCCTCTCTCGCTCTCTCCCTCTCTCGCTCTCTCCCTCTCTCCCCCCCCCTCTCTCTCTCATCTAACACCGTCTCATTTTTAACGCAGTTGGCCACTATGTGAAAAAACATGAAAGGAGCGTAAAACTGTCGCTTTCCAGCCATCGGCCTCAATAGGTTAGGTGGGTTGGTTGGGTTTGTTCGCTTGTGGTTAGGCAAAATAGTTGCATTTGTTACGGAGTGGCGAACTGAGCCAGCAACAAGGAGGCCTGGTCGAGGACCGGGCCGCGGGGACGCTAAGCCCCGGAAACACTCAGCCACTTGGACGGTCGCGGATTGAACGCCGACCTGCATGAAGCGAGACCGTCGCTCTACCGTCCAGCCCACGTGGTTGGGCTCCAGGAATCAACAAGCATTTCAGCAACCACTTACGAAACCTCTACATCTCTTCGTTAGACAGAATGGCGGCTTTGTTTACCAGTTTAGAAGCGTGATTCAGAACCTCACAACCCACAAGGTTACTATTATTATAAACAACCTCATATTGCTTGGGAGCTCATAAATGAGAAAATGCTTGGAGAGCTATACCTGCAGCATACCTGCAGCATACCCGCAGCATACCCGCAGCATACCTGCAGCATACCCGCAGCATACCCGCAGCATACCCGCAGCATACCTGCAGCATACCCGCAGCATACCCGCAGCATACCCGCAGCATACCTGCAGCATACCCGCAGCATACCTGCAGCATACCCGCAGCATACCTGCAGCATACCCGCAGCATACCTGCAGCATACCCGCAGCATACCTGCAGCATACCCGCAGCATACCTGCAGCATACCCGCAGCATAACCGCAGCATACCTGCAGCATACCCGCAGCATACCTGCAGCATACCCGCAGCATAACCGCAGCATACCTGCAGCATACCCGCAGCATACCTGCAGCATACCCGCAGCATACCTGCAGCATACCCGCAGCATAACCGCAGCATACCTGCAGCATACCCGCAGCATACCTGGAGAGGATTCTGAAAGGTCTTCTACTCCCCAAGCCCGGCCCGAGGCCAGGCTTGACTTGTGATAACTTGGTCCACCAGGCTGTTGCTTGGCGCGGCCCGCAGGCCCACACACCCACCACAGCCTGATTGCTCCAGGGACAAAGTAACCGACCTACAAGTCGAATCTCAGGCGGCTGTGAGCTCATCTAACAGCTGCTATCTTATAGCGTCTCCGGGAATCAACCTCCCCGCGGCCCGGTCTCTCTAACCAGTCCAGCCCCCTCTCTGCTGGGTTGGTGTGATCAACCAGGCTGTTGCCCCAGACCTTCGACGAGTGCACACACCCAGGCTACACCATTCCGGACAGCCTTCGTGGAGTCAGGGGTGGGAGGGGGATGGGAGGGAGGGAAGAGAGGTGGGAGGGGTGGGAAAGGGGGGGATGGGAAAGGGGGTGCCTGGCAGCCATAACTCAAAAGGCTGGGGTAGCCAAGCTTCAGGAAAATATATTGTCACTGAAGCTCATGTTTGCTTCCATCTCCGACCTTTAGCGGAATGGGGGAGAGGGAGGGGAAAGGGAGAGGAGACGGGGGAAGAGAGAGAAAGAGAGAGAGGTGGGATGGGATGGGGGGGAAGGAGAGAAATTCTACACCTCATATTGTATCGAGCCACCGAAAAATAACAATGGGTGTGTGATTCTTAAGGAGTAGGAAGGGGGGGGGAGGGGGTTGAGAGAAAGGGATAATGGGAAGGGTGAAGGAAGGGGGAGGGGGGGGGGACAAGACAGCAATGGGACAGAAATGGGAAAGGTGTGCTGGAATAAACACCAGGAATTTCGACGTGTTTTCCAAAGCGTTTCATCTGGGTTTTAAATTATAGTATGGAAAAGGGAGCAAATGAGGCAGGTGTGTGTGTGTGTGTGTGTGTGTGTGTGTGTGTGTGTGTGTGTGTGTGTGTGTGTGTGTGTGTGTGTGTATTTACTACTTGCGTCGGCAGGATAGAGCTGTTAGCTCCTGGTCCCCGCCTTTCTAACGGTCGGTTGTCTAATGTATCAACACGTCCTTCAAATAGAACGTCGCATTTTGACGTATACTCCACCTAAAGGCCGAAAATCGTCGTACTAGAAAATGGGGGTTAGCTGGCGAAATTGACATTGTCCCGTTTTTTGTTGTGGGTCCTCTGGTAGGTTAGGATAAGGGCACTTTAGTACGACAGTTTCTTGACACACACACACACACACACACACACACAGACCAAAGAGCCAGAGCTCAACCCCCGCAAACACAACTAGGTGAGTACACACACACACACACACACACACACACACACACACACACACACACACGCCACATTCTGTGGCGCGGGTTCGATTCCCGCACGAGGCAGAAACAAATGGGCAAAGTTTCTTTCACCCTGAATGTCCCTGTTACCTAGCAGTAAATAGGTACCTGGGAGTTAGTCAGCTGTCACGGGCTGCTTCCTGGGGTGTGTGTGTGGTGTGGAAAAAAAAAAAAAAATAGTAAACAGTTGATTGACAGTTGAGAGGCGGGCCGAAAGAGAAAAGCTCAACCCCCGTAAAAACACAACTAGTAAACACACACACACACACACACACACACACACACACACACACACACACACACACACACACACACACACACACACACACACACACACACACACACACTTCTTGCAGATGTGTGACAGATTCGCCTTAAACTAACAAATAGCAGAACCAAACAGAAAACACCCTTGATCATATTTTTACAATGAACTGATTAGGGACAAAATGATTACAAATACCTGTTACTCAGATCACAACTTAACTGAAGTTCAGACGAACATAAACAACAGACCATAGGTTATCTTGAGGTTATCTTGAGATGATTTCGGGGCTTTAGTGTCCCCGCGGCCCGGTCCTCGACCAGGCCTCCACCCCCAGGAAGCAGCCCGTGACAGCTGACTAACTCCCAGGTACCTATTTACTGCTAGGTAACAGGGGCATTCAGGGTGAAAGAAACTTTGCCCATTTGTTTCTGCCTCGTGCGGGAATCGAACCCGCGCCACAGAATTACAAGTCCTGCGCGCTATCCACCAGGCTACGAGGCCCCTAGGTACGGCCAGACTCGCATTCGAGGTGAAGAATTCAAAAAAATTCAATTTTAATACCAAACTGAGAAACTGGGAACAAATCTACCAAGACCTCAGAGATATATGCTAGGAAGCACAGCTAGATAATGGAGACTCGAACCAGTGCTTCGAGAAAACAGGCGCAGTACCTTACCTTGAGGTTACCTTGAGGTGTTTCCGGGGCTTAGCGTCCCCGCGGCCCGGTCGTCGACCAGGCCTCCTGGTTGCAGTAGCACCAGCGGATCTGTACAAGTCGCATACCACTAAGAAAGATGCACGAGACGAAGCTGGAAAGTATACTCTATAGGCGAACTGGAAATATACAGTTTTAGTATACTCTATAGGCGTATATAGAGGGGTCCTCGTAGCCTGGTGGATAGCGCGCAGGACTCTTAATTCTGTGGCGCGGGTTCGATTCCCGCACGAGGCAGAAACAAATGGGCAAAGTCTCCTGTTACCTAGCAGTAAATAGGTACCTGGGTGTTAGTCAGCTGTCACGGGCTGCTTCCTGGGGGTGGAGGCCTGGACAAGGACCGGGCCGCGGGGACACTAAAGCCCCGAAATCAACTCAAGATAACCTCAAGATAGGCGAAGAAAACGCAGATCAGAATATCTCAAACACTCCTCTTCACCCCATGAACGACAAGGAAAGCTATGTAGAACTATGTAGACAAATAAAACCAACGAACCTGAAGCTACAACAAAGATATAAAATCCTGCAAAAGTGAAAAAAAACACAGGTGAAATACAGGAAAATCCAAAATACATTTTCACGTATGCAAAATCTAGAACAAAAAAGCTACACCCCAGCACTGAGCCCTTGCGCAAGGGAGATGGAACTTTCACCCGTGACGACAGAGAAATGAGTGAAGCTTCAGTATGCAGGCGATGAGACACAATAACGTGGCTGAAGTATGTTGACCAGACCACACACTAGAAATTGAAGGGACGACGACGTTTCGGTCCGTCCTGGACCATTCTCAAGTCGACGAAACGTCGTCGTCCCTTCAATTTCTAGTGTGTGGTCTGGTCAACAAGCTTCAGTATGATTCTGTTTTCAGTGACCCCCCCCCCCCGACCACCACACTGAAGATCAATGATCCAAACGAATTCTTTATGAACGTAACACCAATATCCAACCACATATTCCATGTCACCCTAACACCAAAGGACATTGAAGCAGTCATATATATTATACCACAGCACTATGCACAAGACCCAGAAATCCTGGAATTTTAAATTCATAAAAAAAAACTATCATAGCCCCCTACACATCTTCTAGAGACGGAGCCAAGATATCTTATTATTATTAACATCTTTATTGACAAAATTAATTAAAATTTTGCCTAATCTGAGGATTTTGATAGTCTTATTAAAGTGAGGATAATGTTGGTATTCACTGTCACGCAGGACAGAGGGTCATACACAAGACAATAGGTCTAAACTGTAGGCTGAAGCACATATATATCATGGTTACAATCAATGTTTTAATGTGTGGATATGTGAAAACAACTTTCTACTGTGCATTCCCGACATACTTAAAACAGCGGAGATCGCGCACTTCACAAAGGAGGTAGTAAAGCAGATACAAATAATTAGAGACTAAAAGCTCTTATTAACATCATAATCTTTGAAAGAGTGATAGGAAGTAAGATCACAAAACCCATGGGATCAGAGCGTGTCCATAACCGTGTACAAGACGGGTTCAGAACAGGACGCTGCTGCCTCTCACAGTTGATGGGTCACTATAACAAGGGTGCAGGTGTCGTTAGAGACAAGCAACACACAGGTGTAATATACACACACTTTACACAAGTGTTCAACAAGTGTCACCAAGGTGTTATTGCACACTAAATGTTCTCAACAGCAATTACTGACAAAGTTGCCAGATGGATCTTCAACTTCCTAACCAACAGAACGCGGAGAGTAACAGTCTACACACAGTCAAATCCCGATCATCTACGGTGAAATGCTCAGTCCCCCCCCCCCCCTCAAGGTACCGTCCTTGTTCCAGTACTTTTCCTCATCCTAATATCATAGACAAGGATACAAACTACAGCACTGTATCATCGTTACCAGATGACATAAGGATATTCATGTCAGTATCTTGAGGTTATTTTGAGATGATTTCGGGGCTTTTAGTGTCCCCGCGGCCCGGTCCTCGACCAGGCCTCCACCCCCAGGAAGCAGCCCGTGACAGCTGACTAACACCCAGGTACCTATTTTACTGCTAGGTAACAGGGGCATAGGGTGAAAGAAACTCTGCCCATTGTTTCTCGCCGGCGCCTGGGATCGAACCCGGGACCACAGGATCACAAGTCCAGCGTGCTGTCCGCTCGGCCGACCGGCTCCCTCCCAGTAGACTAGAAAGAGAACACAGCAAATCTTTACTCTGATGTTAATCGTCTTTCAACGGGTCACAGAGCTTGGATATTTCTTACCATTCTTTCTCTCTCTCTCTCTCTCTCTCTCTCTCTCTCTCTCTCTCTCTCTCTCTCTCTCTCTCTCTCTCTCTCTCTCTCTCACTAAAAGATAGCGCCCCTGGTGTGTATGGGCGTTGATGTATTCATAATGGCATTCCTTTCATTATACTCCCTTGGTCCCCTTTGATGTGAAAAGCGAGGCAGTCTTTGTAAAAACATTCCTTCTTATTACAAGTTCACTTGTAAAATAAGAAGTTCACTTGTTATAAAAGTTCACTTATTTAGTGAACTTTTCGTACACAGTTTTTGGGTGGAGATATTTGCTGTTATCAGAAGGACATGTTCCTGTATTTGAGGATATTTCTGCCATTTCTTGGGGGATTATACAGCATGTTCCATCTGTTCTTCCTAACAGCCTGTAAAATATACATACAGTATGTATAAGTATGCACCTTATCGGCAGGTTCTACGTTAGGGTTTTGTTTTATCACGGCTTTATCTCCACTACACACTGTGGTGGCTCTTTGATGATACATTGTGGAAGAGGTCTTCCAGATTTCTGTTGATGTTCACTATAACTTCCTCGTCTGTTGGGTCTGTTGGTCTGTGAGGATCTGTGCTTATCGCACTTTATCCATTCGTGCGCTCTTAACACTGTCTGTTAGTTCTGCGTGATTGTTCAATAAAACCCTGAACTATATGTTTACCATATCTCTAATCCTGTCCAATGAGGACAGAAGAAAATGTATATATGCTGGTTAGCATTGTAAATGTCTGGCCACGTCTGTGGTAGAAAATAATAATAATAATAATAATAATAATAATAATAATAATAATAAAGTTCTGTGGTCCACCTGCGTGTCCACACATCCCTGGGTGTACCTTTACTTTACCTGTGTATTACTCGGCATGTAGAAAAGAAGGAATTTCTCTCCTCTTCCGAGTTAGTAATTATCAGAAAATTTGCTACAGTCAGGAAAAAAAAATTATCACCCTGAGCCCATCTACCACCCTGATCAGGCAACACCTCCCCCCCCCCCCCGACCACTCGACACCCCCTCACCCCCACCCACCCACAACCACTAGACACCCAACACTCACTCCGGACACCTCCTTGACCTGGTCGTGGATCGATGTCTCTCACTGTAACAATTAACACAAGAGTAGTGAACACCCCCCCCCTTCTGTATCAACCCCCCTACCCCCCTCAGATCTCCCCTTACCCCCTCCCCTTCCCCGAAGGGGTGGGGGGGGGGGCTGTCGGATCACGCAGGGCATCTAGTTTTATGGAAAACAATGAGTTGCACAATCCAGGACAACATGGATTTAGAGCGGGAAGATCCTGTCTGTCACAGTTACTCAACCACTATGACAAAATCACAGAAGCCCTAGAAGAAAAGCAAAATGCAAATGTTGTATACACAGACTTTGGGAAGGTGTTCGACAAGTGTGACCATGGGGTGATAGCTCACAAAATGAGGTCAATGGGAATAACTGGAAAAGTAGGACGCTGGATACTCAATTTCCTGTCGAACAGAACACAAAGAGTAACAGTCAATCAGATAAAATCGAGTCCAAGCGCAGTTAAAAGCTCTGTACCTCAAGGTACAGTCCTTGCACCGCTACTGTTCCTTATTCTCATATTTGATATTGACAAAAATACACGCCACAGCTTCGTGTCGTCCTTTGCAGATGACACAAAAATCAGCATGAAAATTACCTCTGCAGAAGACATTGAAAAACTACAAGCAGATGTCAACAAAGTTTTCGATTGGGCAGCAGAAAATAACATGATGTTTAACAGTGATATATTTCAGGTACTCGGGTACGGCAAAAATGAGGACCTGAAACATAATACAGAGTACAAAACACAATCGAATCTTCCCATAGTAGAAAAACAGCATGTCAAGGATTTGGGAATAATGATGTCTGACGACCTAACGTTTAGGGAGCATAACCAAGCAAATATCGCGTCAGCTAGAAAAATGATAGGATGGATTACGAGAACTTTCAAATCCAGAGATCCCATCACAATGGTTGTACTCTTCAAGTCACTTGTGTTGTCCCGTCTCGAGTACTGCTCAGTACTCACTTCCCCCTTCAGAGCAGGAGAGATTGCTGAAATAGAGGGAATACAGAGAACATATACGGCACGCATAGACGCGATAAAGCACCTAAATTATTGGGATCGTCTCAAAGCTCTCCAAATGTACTCTCTAGAAAGGAGACGAGAGAGATATCAAATAATATACACCTGGAAGATACTGGAGGGCCAAGTACCAAATCTACACAATAAAATAACAACATACTGGAATGAACGATATGGAAGAAAATGCAGAATAGAACCAGTGAAGAGCAGAGGTGCCATAGGCACAATCAGAGAACACTGTATAAACATCAGAGGTCCGCGGTTGTTCAACGTCCTCCCAGCGACTATAAGAAATATTGCCGGAACAACCGTGGACATCTTCAAGAGGAAACTGAACTGTTTTCTAAGAGAAGTTCCGGATCAGCCGGGCTGTGGTGGGTATGTGGGCCTGCGGACCGCTCCAAGCAACAGCCTGGTGGACCAAACTCTCACAAGTCAAACCTGGCCTCGGGCCGGGCTTGGGGAGTAGAAGAACTCCCAGAACCCCATCAACCAGGTATCATTGCAAGACAATTTTATTGGTTCGAAAGGCGGGGCTTAGGAGCTGAAGCTGAACCAGAGAGCCCCAAAGCAAAGCAAAGACAAAGCAAGTGAGACATATTATACCTGAATAAAAAAAAAACTTACTTCATAACTCCTTCAAAATAACCACCGTTTGAAAAAAATAAAACCTCTACCAATTTAACTCCAAATATTCCTCGCGAAAATAATTTAAGAATTGTTCGATACATGAGATTTTTTTTAATAAATGTTGATTAAAACCACTTAACAAATTATTCGTCTCTTTCTATACGTGAATAGTGTTCAGTTTTTGTACCTATATTGAGAACAATTTTGTATACAAATACATTACGATAACAACAATGTTCTGTAACTCATAGATGATCTAATTAATCCAAGATTATACAATGTTTACTCTATATAAATACCACACCATCAAAATCAAAGCAACTCATTCAGAAATGTCCCACCAGGAGGCTATAGACCATACCTTGAGGTTACCTTGAGGTGCTTCCGGGGCTTAGTGTCCCCGCGGCCCGGTCGTCGACCAGGCCTCCTGGTTGCTGGACTGACTATCCATTAACACCTGGAACAAATGTAATTCCATATATCTGTACCATAATAGTGAACAATAGTTTCACAACCCTGCCACCAGGGGGGGGGGGCAGGTTTGGGGGGCAAAATGCGCTACACTCTACCAAACAAATAAATATTTAACAACATTGCCACAAAATTCAACAAAGCTTATTAGTGAACAAAATACAATGATTTTACCTAGAGTATACCTGGAGAGGGTTTCGAGAGGTCTACTCCCCCTGAAACCCCCACTCTCTGTGCTAGTGTTCTGGGGATCAATGCCCCCTCCCCCCACAACCCGCCATTCCTACCCCCCCCCCCCAGTGGTCTGCTATCTCTAACCCAGGTCTCCTGGTTGGTGGTCTGGTCAACCAGGCTGTTGGATACAGCAGCTCGCAGCCGGACGTATGAATCATCACAGCCTGGTTGATCCCTTGGACAGAGAGAGAAGAGAAAGAGAGAAAGAAGAAAGAGAAATAAGAAAGAGAAAGAATGAAGAGAGAAAGAATGAAGAGAGAAAGAATGAAGAGAGAAAGAATGAAGAGAGAAAGAAAGAAGAGAGAGGGAGGGGAAAAGAGACAGAGAGAGAAGTGTGAGTGAGTGTGTGTGTGTGTGTGTGTGTGTGTGTGTGTGTGTGTGTGTGTGTGTGTGTGTGTGTGTGTGTGTGTGTGTGTGTACTCACCTAGTTGTGTTTGCGGGGGTTGAGCTTTGGCTCTTTGGTCCCGCCTCTCAACCGTCAATCAACAGGTGTACAGGTTCCTGAGCCTATTGGGCTCTGTCATATCTACACTTGAAACTGTGTATGGAGTCAGCCTCCACCACATTGCTTCCTAATGCATTCCATTTGTCAACCACTCTGACACTAAAAAAGTTCTTTCTAATATCTCTGTGGCTCATTTGGGCACTCAGTTTCCACCTGTGTCCCCTTGTGCGTGTGCCCCTTGTGTTAAATAACCTGTCTTTATCAACCTTGTCGATTCCCTTGAGAATCTTGAATGTGGTGATCATGTCCCTCCTAACTCTTCTGTCTTCCAGCGAAGTGAGGTTTAATTCCCGTAGTCTCTCCTCGTAGCTCATACCTCTCAGCTCGGGTACTAGTCTGGTGGCAAACCTTTGAACCTTTTCCAGTTTAGTCTTATGCTTGACTAGATACGGACTCCATGCTGGAGCCGCATACTCCAGGATTGGTCTGACATATGTGGTATATAATGTTTTGAAAGATTCCTTACACTAGTTTCTAAAGGCCGTTCTTATGTTAGCCAGCCCGGCATATGCTGCTGATGTTATCGTCTTGATATGAGCTTCAGGGGACAGGTCTGGCGTGATATCAACCCCCAGGTCTTTCTCTCTCTCTCTGACTCTTGAAGTATTTCATCTCCCAAGTGATACCTTGTATCTGGTCTCCTGCTTCCTACCCTTATCTTCATTACATTACATTTGCTTGGATTAAACTCTAACATCCATTTGTTCGACCATTCCTGCAGCTTGTCCAGGTCTTCTTGAAGCCTCAAGCTGTCCTCCTGTGTCTTAATCCTTCTCATAATTTTGGCGTCGTCAGCAAACATTGAGAGGAATGAGTCTATACCCTCTGGGAGATCATTTACGTATATCAGAAACAGGATAGGTCCAAGCACAGAGCCCTGTGGGACTCCACTGGTGACTTCACGCCAGTCTGAGGTCTCACCCCTCACTATAACTCTGCTTCCTATTGTTTAGGTACTCCCTTATCCACTGGAGCACCTTACCAGCTACACCTGCCTGTTTCTCCAGCTTATGTACCAGCCTCTTATGCGGTACTGTGTCAAAGGCTTTCCGACAGTCCAAAAAAATGCAGTCCGCCCACCCTTCTCTTTCTTAATCTTTGTCACCTGATCATAGAATTCTATCAAGCCTGTAAGGCAAGCTTTACCCTCCCTGAACCCATGTTGATGGGTTGTCACGAAGTCTCTTCTCTCCAGATGTGTGTGTGTGTGTGTGTGGTGTGTGTGTGTGTGTGTGTGTGTGTGTGTGTGTGTGTGTGTGTGTGTGTGTGTGTGTGTGTGTGTGTGTGTAGCAGCACGAGGCCTAGAGGGTCCTCACAGCCTACTGGAATGTTCCTGGAACACCTCTTCCTCTTCCTGTCTCCCCATTCCTTTCTTCTAAAATTAAGTCACAACTCACAAAACTCTATTAATGTTCCACACAGCCAGACGATACAAAGGCTTCACAACCCTGTCAGTCCTGGAGACGTCTCGTGAAGGCTGGGTTATGACAACCTGTCACTATAACAACCACTAGACAACTAGACAACAACTTGAGAACACGGTTCAAGAGTCCGTAAAGACGGGCGGGCGGGAATCAAATTGAATTTAAATTCCCAAACCGCCATAACGGTCGAGGCAGCTGACTGACTGACGCGATCTGCTTATTTAACTAGTTTTATTTTGTTGTGGGTTGTAGTTTGGGTCGCATGGTTGCAGCGAGGATTGCATTGTTGCAACAATGATTTAGTGGTGAAGAATGCCAGAGAGGTTGAGTGACGGGAAAGTGACATTTGGGGCCGTTAAAACGAGGTCATTGGCAACTTTTATAACCCCGATATTGGGCTTATCTTTCAGATGGGAATATATATATAATGAGTATACGTCTCTCAAGAGTAAGCCAAACCGGAGGGGACAAGCCTCTGCGCATAAATATATATATGTTAACACACACGTGAAAGGAAAATGCCGAGATCTTTTGTGTTTACAAGAATATGAAAAATTCTTGAAAAACTAATTTTTCCTATATATCTCATCTCTCTCTCTCTCTCTCTCTCTCTCTCTCTCTCTCTCTCTCTCTCTCTCTCTCTCTCTCTCTCTCTCTCTCACACAGGCTCAACCACATCTCCCCCCCACCCCACCCCACCCCATCCACCCCCCCTCCCCGCAGCATGCTGGCCGTTTGGCTAGGCTCTTTGATCAATTAAGCTATGTCTGTTAGCTCGCTGTTGGCGCCAGTGTGATAACTGCGTTCCCTGGTAGATAGATGCTCCCCTTGCCTGGTAGATAGATGCTCGCGTTCCCTGGTAGATAGATGCCCGCGTTCCCTGGTAGATAGATGCCCGCGTTCCCTGGTAGATAGATGCCCGCGTTCCCTGGTAGATAGATGCTCCCCTTGCCTGGTAGATAGATGCTCGCGTTCCCTGGTAGATAGATGCCCGCGTTCCCTGGTAGATAGATGCCCGCGTTCCCTGGTAGATAGATGCCCGCGTTCCCTGGTAGATAGATGCTCTCCTTGCCTGGTAGATAGATGCTCGCCTTGCCTGGTAGATAGATGCTCTCCTTGCCTGGTAGATAGATGCTCTCCTTGCCTGGTAGATAGATGCTCGCGTTCCCTGGTAGATACATGCTCTCCTTGCCTAGTAGATAGATGCCCGCGTTGCCTGGTAGATAGATGCTCTCCTTGCCTGGTAGATAGATGCTCTCCTTGCCTGGTAGATAGATGTTCGCCTTGCTGCGTTTGTTTGATTGTTTCCTTGTATTTGCTCTTAACAACCCCCCTGTCAACTGCTTGACAAATGCCTGACCATCATAGGGTGAACAAGCAAGCATGCTGAAGCACACACCTGTTGATTGACGGTTGAGACACCTGTTGATTGATGGATGAGAGGCGGGACCAAAGAGCCAGAGCTCAACCCCCGCAAGCACAACTAGGTGAGTACACAGGCATGAACAACGCTGTATTGCAAGTTTCCTTGAAAATCATGTTATCATGTTCTTATTTATATACAAGAAGGTACATTGGGTTTGTGAGAATACATAGCGTAGTATTTACAATCTTGTAAAGCCACTAGTACGCGCAGCGTTTCGGGCAGGTCCTTAATCTAACAGATAATTTTAAGCAGGTAAATCCTAGATCATGTATTCTATACTCTGTTCTTATCATGTTCTTATCGACACTAGCTCGATAGTTAGTGTTTCAAAGTAATGTTTCGTGTGTGGAACAGGTTTAGAATGGCCCTCAGGGGGTCTGGAACAAGTTTTAAAAGCAAGCCCAAAGTCTGGAATACGTTGAAAAGCAAGCCCAAGGTCTGGAACAAGTTCTAAAGACAATCTGAAGGTCTGGAACAAGTTCTAAAGACAATCTGAAGGTCTGGAACAAGTTCTAAAGACAATCTCAAGGTCTGGAACAAGTTCTAAAGACAATGTCAAGGTCTGGAACAAGTTCTAAAGACAATCTCAAGGTCTGGAACAAGTTCTAAAGACAATCTCAAGGTCTGGAACAAGTTCTAAAGACAAGCTCAAGGTCTGGAACAAGTTCAAAAGACAACAAAGGGTTTTCTTGGACCTCAGACGCAATGGGGTATGGAACTGGAAGTCCATAAGGCCCATTTTTCCACGGCACTCTGAGGGGATAGACGGCCATGCGGGTCCAGTGATAGAGGGCCGCAATGATTCATATCCCCCCCCGAGGTCGTAAATACCTTCACTTCAAGTATCGGAATTCTATACATCGTTTCCTGACGTGGAATGAATGTCTGCGCTGAGTGGCTGGCTGTTTACCTCTGCTGGTCTGCTGGGAATGGCTGCTAGCTAGGCTTGTCTGCTGGGAGTGGGGGGTAAGGCTTGCGTCTGCTGGGAATGGCTGCTAGGCTTGTCTGCTGGCAGTGGGGGGTAAGTCTTGCGTCTGCTGGGAATGGCTGCTAGGCTTGTCTGCTGGGAGTGGGGGTAAGGCTTGCGTCTGCTGGGAATGGCTGCTAGGCTTGTCTGCTGGGAGTGGGGGGTAAGGCTTGCGTCTGCTGGGAATGGCTGCTAGGCTTGTCTGCTGGCAGTGGGGGGTAAGGCTTGCGTCTGCTGGGAATGGCTGCTAGGCTTGTCTGCTGGGAGTGGTGGTAACACACACACATTACAAACAACAGCAGCAGCAGCAGGAGCAGCAGCAGCAGCAGGAGCAGCAGCAGCAGCAGGAGCAGCAGCAGCAGCAGCAGGAGCAGCAGCAGCAGCAGCAGCAGCAGCAGCAGCAGCAGCAGGAGCAGCAGCAGCAGCAAGAAACTCGACACAAAACCTAATTACTTCGAGATGCTTAAAATGGCTTTTTCTTTCAATAGTGTAACTTGACTTAACTTTGATATGGTTCCCCACTTTAGTATAGTAAAGTGTTCCATAGCCCAGGAGCTGGAGCTTGTCACTATTAAACAACAAATTATTACCTGTGGCCGATTGAAAGACCCGATTTACATCCGATTGAAAGACCAGATTACATCTAAGACCCATTGAAAGACCCGATTACATCCACGACCCATTGAAAGTCCAGATTACATCCAAGACCCATTGAAAGACCCGATTACATCCACGACCCATTGAAAGTCCAGATTACATCCAAGACCCATTGAAAGACCCGATTACATCCACGACCCATTGAAAGTCCAGATTACATCCACGACCCATTGAAAGACCAGATTACATCCAAGACCCATTGAAAGACCAGATTACATCCAAGACCCATTGAAAGACCAGATTACATCCAAGACCCATTGAAAGACCCGATTTACACCGGATTGGAGGTTTGCCGTGTTCTCTGCTGGTGGAAACAGCAAAAGTAGCAGGAAAAGTAGCAGGAACAGTAGCCACATCAGTAGCAACCCTATACGCAACAGTAGCGCCAACAAAATCACCTCAGCAACACCACCAGGCCTAAGAGGGTTGCCAACTGAACCTTAAGAATGCGCTAAGACGGATACAATATGATACAGTAAGATACATGGACGTTAATACAGTGAAATACAACAATGACCTCGTGGAAATGGGGGCTCCGGAAGGGGGGGGGGGTTGGAGTGGGGGGGGGGTACACACCCCTCCAAGTGGGGGGTTGAGGGGGGCAGGGGGGGGGGGGTAAAGAACTTGAGAGCCAAGAAAGAAAAACATGTTTAAAAGAATTGTGAACTTAAGAAATTAATTGTCACGGAAAACCAGTTAAGTCTTGTGGGGGGGGGGGGGGAATAGTTACAAGCTCAAGTAAAAAAAAATAACTGACGGGAAAGAAGCTAACTTGGACTAGAACCTAACTTAAGGGTAAAAAAAAAAACAGAAATGACACTGGAAGTTAACTAAGGCAAAAAAAAAGCTCAATAAAAGACGAACTGGAAATTAACTAAGGCAAAAAAAAGCTCAATAAAAGACGAACTGGAAATTAACTAAGGCAAAAAAAAGCTCAATAAAAGACGAACTGGAAATTAACTAAGGCAAAAAAAGCTCAATAAAAGACGAACTGGAAATTAACTAAGGCAAAAAAAAGCTCAATAAAAGACGAACTGGAAATTAACTAAGGGCAAAAAAAAGCTCAATAAAAGACGAACTGGAAATTAACTAAGGCAAAAAAAACTCAATAAAAGACGAACTGGAAATTAACTAAGGCAAAAAAAACTCAATAAAAGACGAACTGGAACTTAACTAAGGGGCAAAAAAAAGCTCAATAAAAGACGAACTGGAACTTAACTAAGGGGCAAAAAAAAGCTCAATAAAAGACGAACTTACGGATACAAATACAACAAAAACAACAAAAAGCAAGAATATTAACTGGGGGACAGACACCTTAAAGGCTTGTGCAAACAATTGCAAACAGAGAGCTTGATGGGCCGAGTCGGAGCAAGAGAAACAAGGAAAACAAGTACACGAAACCCTATCAATATTATAAAGGGGGGGGGCAGGGGGGGGGACAGGGGGGGCAGGGGGGGCAGGGGGGGGCAGGGGGGGGACAGGGGGGTGGGGGCAGGAGGGGAGTGCATGTAAATACGGAATTTCGACACGAACAAATGGAGCAAGGAAATGCGATCACCCTAAAAGGCGTGGAAATGTTCCAAAGGCGTGGAAATGTTCCAAAGGTGTGGAAATGTTCCAAAGGCGTGGAAATGTTCCAAAGGCGTGGAAATGTTCCAAAGGCGTGGAAATGTTCCAAAGGCGTGGAAATGTTCCAAAGGCGTGGAAATGTTCCAAAGGCGTGCAAATGTTCCAAAGGCGTGCAAATGTTCCAAAGGTGTGCAAATGTTCCAAAGGCGTGGAAATGTTCCAAAGGTGTGCAAATGTTCCAAAAGCTTTAAACTTTTCCTCACAAAACTCCGAATCAAATCATTATATAGGTGGGAATTATGAGGGGAAAGCGCCAAGCCATTACGACAATATAGCACTGGGAAGGGATCAGGATAAGGATGTGGGATGAGACAGAGGGAAAGGAATGGTGCCCAACCACTTGTGGACGGTCTGGGGGGATTGAACGCCGACCTGCATGAAGCAAGACCGTCGCTCTACCGTCCACCTCCAAGTGTTTGGGCATCATTTATACTGTATATGAGCTCTTATATATAATTTTATATTTGTTCCAAATATGGCGTTAAGTGTCTAGAGCAAATGCCTGAACAACGGCAACCTTGAGTATTGAGCTCAGGCATGCAGCATGAGGTTGAGATATTGTTAATGTTTATTACAGAAAAAAAACCTGTTGACTAACATGTGTGGTTGCAAACATCACAGTGATAGATAGCACAGATAGATTTGATAGATAGATTTGGCACGGATAAAACGATGCCAAAATCAACTTTCAGAAGTTTCCCCTAAAATTAGACTCCCATTTTCCCCCTCAATTATTTGTAGCACTTCAGTGACACTGATAGAAAACGGGCGCTGGAAAACATGGTAAATTTCTCTTCGTTATTATATCAGGTAAATCTTTAAGGAAACCGATATATCTTTACTCCAGAAACAACCCTGGCCCAGAATGTTTGTGTTATCTTGAGATGATTTCGGGGCTTTAGTGTCCCCGCGGCCCGGTCCTCGACCAGTCCTCCACCCCCAGGAAGCAGCCCGTGACAGCTGACTAACACCCAGGTACCTATTTTACTGCTAGGTAACAGGGGCATAGGGTGAAAGAAACTCTGTCCATTGTTTCTCGCCGGCGCCTGGGATCGAACCCAGGACCACAAGTCCAGCGTGCTGTCGAGAGAGAGAGAGAGAGAGAGAGAGACAGACAGACTCACCTAGCCTATCAATATTCCCAAATCCACCCCCTTCACACCCACATCAACCAAAGAGCCAAAGCTCATCCCCCGCAAGCACAATTAGGGTGAGAACCCCCACCCCCACACACACCACCCAGTGTTCGTCCCACACTGTAAACAACACCATTATAGACTCACCATCTCTCTAACTAATAGTGATCCCGCCCCCATTAACAGTGAGCCATCAAACCCGCCATATTTGCAGTGGCCGCAGCGTGTACCGGACTATTGCGTTAAATATGGCGACAGATTAATCAAACGTAAAGCATCGTAATACTGACGCTTTCACCCTATGCCCCTGTTACCTAGCAGTAAAATAGGTACCTGGGTGTTAGTCAGCTGTCACGGGCTGCTTCCTGGGGGTGGAGGCCTGGTCGAGGACCGGGCCGCGAGGACACTAAAAGCCCCGAAATCATCTCAAGATAACTTTCTCTTCCGCGGCTGCGTCAGGTGGGACGCTAAGGGTTTTTTTTTTTACGTTTTTCGTTAGATAAAAACAGGTGTTTTTTAACACAGGTGTGTTTTTAAACAGGTGTTTTTTTAAACGGATTTTTGTAAACAGATGTTTTTAAACATGTGTTTTACACAGGTTTTTTTTACACAGGTGTTTTTTTTTACACAGTTGCTTTCTTAAACAGGTGTTTTTTAATCAGTGACAAATAAACACGACAGGCGTAGAAAAACACCTGCGCTCGTTTCCAAACAAACCAAAAAAACAAAACAAAAATGATGTTTACACGCAATCTTTTTTTTTTACCAGTGCTGGCGAGCGTCCATATTTAAAAGTCGTTGTAAATTTTTTTACAACACTAATATTTACAAACGAATATTCCGGACACACGCATTGGGGGGGGGGGGTGTATATTCGAACAGCGGCTACCAATATGTGTCCCACTGTGTCCCACGTATATAGGTGGGGGGGGGGGTGAGGGTAGACAGGGGGGGGAAGGAGAGGGGGAGAGGGGAGACAGTGAGGGGGAGAGACAGGGGAGCAACTTTGGCGGGAAAATTGGTCGGTTCTTCTCCAGATCTTCAACGGGCAGATCTGTCCAATGTTTACATATGTGTCCATTCCCTCCTGGGGGGGGGGGAAATATTCTCTCCCCCTCTCCCCCCCCCCCTACCTCCCCTCTGTGTCCACAGGGAGAGAGGTTTAGCTCCAGGGCCCCGTCACCTTGGCCCTGTACGTGGTGCAGCTACACATACAAGGACCTTCTTGCTCTTCAAGATGTGGAGCGATTTGTCTCGCGTGAAGCTCTTTTTGAGACAAGCGTCTTCCAGGTGTTTACTTGGAAGCTGGACAGGTGTGGCTCCAGGACGAGGGGACACACGAGGGGACACAGGAGGGGGGACACACACGAGGGGACACACGAGGGGACACACGAGGGGACACACGAGGGGACACAGGAGGGGGGGACACACGAGGGGGGACACACGAGGGGGGACACACGAGGGGGGACCCAGGAGGGGGAACCCAGGAGGGGGGACACACGAGGGGGGACCCAGGAGGGGGGACACACGAGGGGGGACCCAGGAGGGGGGACACACGAGGGGACACACACGAGAGGGACACACACGAGGGGGGACACACACGAGGGGGGACACACGAGGGGGGACACACGAGGGGACACACACGAGGGGACACACACGAGGGGGGACACACACACACGAGGGGGGACACACACACACGAGGGGGGACACACACACACGAGGGGGGACACACACACACGAGGGGGGACACACACACACGAGGGGGGACACACACACACGAGGGGGGACACACACACACGAGGGGGGACACACACACACGAGGGGGGACACACACACACGAGGGGGGACACACACACACGAGGGGGGACACACACACACGAGGGGGGACACACACACACGAGGGGGACACACACACACGAGGGGGACACACACACACACGAGGGGGACACACACACACACGAGGGGGACACACACACACACGAGGGGGACACACACACACACGAGGGGGACACACACACACACGAGGGGGACACACACACACACGAGGGGGACACACACACACACGAGGGGGACACACACACACACACGAGGGGGGGACACACACACACACGAGGGGGGGACACACACACACACGAGGGGGACACACACACACACGAGGGGGACACACACACACACGAGGGGGACACACACACACACGAGGGGGACACACACACACACGAGGGGGACACACACACACACGAGGGGGACACACACACACACGAGGGGGACACACACACACACGAGGGGGACACACACACACACGAGGGGGACACACACACACACGAGGGGGACACACACACACACGAGGGGGACACACACACACACACGAGGGGGACACACACACACACGAGGGGGGACACACACACACACGAGGGGGACACACACACACACGAGGGGGACACACACACACGAGGGGGACACACACACACGAGGGGGACACACACACACGAGGGGGGACACACACACACGAGGGGGACACACACACACGAGGGGGACACACACGAGGGGGACACACACGAGGGGGACACACACGAGGGGGACACACACGAGGGGGACACACACGAGGGGGACACACACGAGGGGGACACACACGAGGGGGACACACACGAGGGGGACACACACGAGGGGACACACACGAGGGGACACACACGAGGGGACACACGAGGAACTATTTGAAACTAACTTCCCATAAAGATTCAATATACACACAAGACCACCCACAACAAATTAGTGAATCACATCAAACCAGCAGCAGCCAATTAGCGCACTCGCTCCATCATTCCCACAAATCCCAACACACTTGAAAATCCTGAGGAGCCTAATCACCCTCCTTGATTGGTTCGTGTTTTCACAGGTCGCTCGATTCGCTAGTCTGTCTGTCTTGTGTTCTGCCCCGCTTTCTCAAGGCATTTGAAGATCTTCGCTCTCTTGTGTACGTACCTATCTGTGTCTACGGGGGGGGGGGGGGGGGGGGGGGGGGGGGGGGGGGGGGG
>NC_091180.1:13842718-13847348 GCF_040958095.1 Procambarus clarkii | reverse complement strand
CTGCCTCTTAACCATCAATCAACTGATGTACAGGTTCCTGAGCCTACTGGGCTCTATCTACATTTGAATTTGTGTATGGCGTCAGCCTCCACCACATCACATTCCACTTATTAACTACTCTGATACTGAAAAAGTTCTTTTTTCTATCTACATTTGAAACTGAATGATGATACATTCTCATCAACAAACATTGAGAGGAATGAGTCTATACCCTCTGGAAGATCGTTTACATATATTATAAACAGGATGGGTCCAAGTACAGAGCCCTGTGGGACTCCGCTGGTGACATCTCGCCACTCTGATGTCTCTCCCCCTCACAGTTACTCGCTGTTTCCTGTTGCTTAGATACTCCCTTATCCACTGTAGCACCTTACCTTTGAGTGTGTGTGTTTAATAAGTAACTTATTTATAAAATATTTAACTGAGGTAAATATTTTAGTAAATTTAAGTTGATTTGAGCTTGGTAAAGGCATAACAATATTGGCCAAGCCTGACAGTTATGTATGCAGCAGGTCCTTAATTTGTTAGATTAAGGACCTGCCCGAAAAGTTCTGCGTGTCAGAGGCTTTACAAGAATGTATAAACATCAATGCTATATATTCCCACTGTACTTTCATAAATATATTAATAAACAAAGAAATAGATAAATAAACACAGTTCGCTTAGTGTCTCATACATCAAAGTTATCATAAAAAATAAACAATTATTTATATAACAGTCTTAGAAAGAAAAGACAGTTATCAGTAAAGTCGCTAAAAAGGAAGACGAGCGCGGCTAGTAAAACCGCGTCAGAGGGCTGAGGACAATGCTACTGTCTCCATAAACCAACAAATGGATCGCATTCCCTTCCTCGCAGACTCCAGGTCGGGCTCCCACGACATCAAGTGGAAAGATGTCGCTCACAGCCGAAACCCAGACTATCCAGACCTTGACAACGATTTCCTAGAGCTTGATACAGCTATTCCAGAGCTTGACACAGCTATTCCTGAGCTTGACACAGCTATTCCCAGAGCTTGACACAGCTATTCCAGAGCTTGACACAGCTATTCCAGAGCTTGACACAGCTATTCCAGAGCTTGACACAGCTATTCCCAGAGCTTGACACAGCTATTCCAGAGCTTGATACAGCTATTCCCAGAGCTTGACACAGCTATTCCAGAGCTTGACACAGCTATTCCCAGAGCTTGACACAGCTATTCCAGAGCTTGACACAGCTATTCCCAGAGCTTGACACAGCTATTCCAGAGCTTGACACAGCTATTCCAGAGCTTGACACAGCTATTCCAGAGCTTGACACAGCTATTCCCAGAGCTTGACACAGCTATTCCAGAGCTTGACACAGCTATTCCAGAGCTTGACACAGCTATTCCAGAGCTTGACACAGCTATTCCCAGAGCTTGACACAGCTATTCCAGAGCTTGACACAGCTATTCCCAGAGCTTGACACAGCTATCCCAGAGCTTGACACAGCTATTCCAGAGCTTGACACAGCTATTCCAGAGCTTGACACAGCTATTCCAGAGCTTGACACAGCTATTCCCAGAGCTTGACACAGCTATTCCCAGAGCTTGACACAGCTATTCCAGAGCTTGACACAGCTATTCCAGAGCTTGACACAGCTATTCCAGAGCTTGACACAGCTATTCCCAGAGCTTGACACAGCTATTCCAGAGCTTGACACAGCTATTCCCAGAGCTTGACACAGCTATTCCAGAGCTTGACACAGCTATTCCAGAGCTTGACACATCAATTCCTAGAGCTTGACACAGCTATTCCCAGAGCTTGACACAGCTATTCCAGAGCTTGACACAGCTATTCCCAGGAGCTTGACACAGCTATTTCCAGAGCTTGACACAGCTATTCCAGAGCTTGACACATCTATTCCCAGAGCTTGACACAGCTATTCCAGAGCTTGACACAGCTATTCCAGAGCTTGACACAGCTATTCCCAGAGCTTGACACATCTATTCCCAGAGCTTGACACAGCTATTCCAGAGCTTGACACAGCTTTCCAGACCTTGAAAACGTTTCCCCAGACCTGGATCCAGCTTTTCCTGACCTTGACAACGTTTTTCAGACCCTAAACGTTTCCACATCCTGACAAAATTTACAGATCCTGATACAGTTTTCTCACACCCGTGAACAAACACAAATTCGATGTCTAACAAGAATTCTAAAGCTATCAAACAAAAACCAGAGGCATAAGGAAGTTTTATGGGTGTAGAAAGCAAGTCACAATAAGGTGGTTGAACACAAATAACTCAGCATGGGATGGGCCAAGTCGATGTCACCTTCATTTCATATATATGTGTGTGTGGGTTAGTTATTTAGGAATTTAATTAGTATTTCATCTTCCCTTTTTCTAGAGGACAAGACACGTAGGTTTTCAGACTATCGTAATAGTCTGAGAGAGACAGTCAGCCAGCCCTTCAGAGAGAGTCAGCCAGCCCTTCAGAGAGAGTCAGCCAGCCCTTCAGAGAGAGTCAGCCAGCCCTTCAGAGAGAGTCAGCCAGCCCTTCAGAGAGAGTCAGCCAGCCCTTCAGAGAGAGTCAGCCAGCCCTTCAGAGAGAGTCAGCCAGCCCTTCAGAGAGAGTCAGCCAGCCCTTCAGAGAGAGTCAGCCAGCCCTTCAGAGAGAGTCAGCCAGCCCTTCAGAGAGAGTCAGCCAGCCCTTCAGAGAGAGAGAGAGAGAGAGTCAGCCAGCCCTTCAGAGAGAGTCAGCCAGCCCTTCAGAGAGAGTCAGCCAGCCCTTCAGAGAGAGTCAGCCAGCCCTTCAGAGAGAGTCAGCCAGCCCTTCAGAGAGAGTCAGCCAGCCCTTCAGAGAGAGTCAGCCAGCCCTTCAGAGAGAGTCAGCCAGCCCTTCAGAGAGAGTCAGCCAGCCCTTCAGAGAGAGTCAGCCAGCCCTTCAGAGAGAGAGTCAGTCACCCCCCCACACCCATCATCACCGAGGTAAGACTGTTCACACATCAATACACTGGTGTCTCCTGGAAGGCGCCGTGGACACATTTCCACCTTGATGATCTGGAAGGTTCTGCCGGAATCTGGAGACCACGGCAGAGCTCTGGAGGCACGAACACCGCTCTGTGATGCGCTCTGGGGAACGATACCCAGCTCTATAAACCTTCCAGGGCTCTGGGTACGAGAATGTTTATAGAGATGTACAAAGATGGAATACCAAGTCTGTAGAGAGATATTTTTCACAATCTATACCTATTTTTTTTTTTTTAGGTGCGAATTGCTGTTCTGAAGTCTGAACGATGGAAGCGAAAAGCAACAACGAACTACATCGTTCATCAGGGTCGTTAGAAAGGTTAATAGTGCGTAGGACAATTTAATGTTGGTGACGAACGTGTAGAGAAAGAGAGAGAGAGAGAGAGAGAGAGAGAGAGAGAGAGACAGAGAGAGACAGAGAGAGAGAGAGAGAGAGAGAGAGAGAGAGAGAGAGAGAGAGAGAGAGAGAGAGAGAGAGAGAGAGAGAGAGAGAGAGAGAGAGAGAGAGAGAGAGAGAGAGAGAGAGAGAGAGAGAGAGAGAGAGAGAGAGACAGAGAGAGACAGAGAGAGAGAGAGAGAGAGAGAGAGACAGAGAGAGAGAGAGAGAGAGAGAGAGAGAGAGAGAGAGAGAGAGAGAGAGAGAGAGAGAGAGATTAAACCAATATCCTCACAATATTAATCAAATAACATTATTAAAATTTCTCACACGATTCCAACAAATATTTCAAACATTCAAACATTCAAATATTCAAACATTCAAACATTCAAACATTCAAACATTCAAACATATGAAGAATCCCTCACATGTTATACAATGAATATCTAACAAATCTTAAAAAATAAACATTACAAAAGTGGCTTAGAAAATACCAACTCAATCCCAACTCACAAAAGCAAGAAATTGATGTATATATTCCACGAGAAACCAATGGGTATGAGCCGTGACGAGGGTTCGAATCTACGTCCGTGAGCATCCCAGACGCTGCCTTAAACGACTGAGCTACGACATGGTAAAAAGAACTGCAACCAGAATTTCTACTGAACTTGTTCATTTGATGCATCGCGCTGTTGTGATTCCTGTGTACAATAGGTATAAATATACCTCACAAAACACAAGAAACCCGCAGATATGCGCCTGAAAATTATCATTGAATAATTTCTTGCCTATTGGCCAAGTTCAGAAATATTAAATGTTTAACGTCATTTTTTTTTTCAACGCAGTTAACAGAGTTTCAACATGTCGATGTTAATTACCTTTACATTAACGAAGATTATAATTGAATTCTATTGAGAAAACTATACATCCAGGTTTCAATCTCCAACCAAGAACCAGGTTTCAATCTCCAAGAACCGGTTTCCATTGACAATACATTTATCATACCTTTTTCAGTATACGTTACGAAGACGAGATTCTAAAGTATGCCTCATACAATTGGAAGGTCATTGTATAACATGCTGTATTTGTCTTTTATACAACATATTGTAGTTGTGAATCTTGTATATCGAATGCAGAATTTCTTCCTAAATACCAGCTATTGTATTTGTGTTTCCTCTATACACTATGTTGTATTTTGTTTCCATCAATACAACATGCTGTATTTTGTTTCCATCAATACAACATGTTGTATTTTGTTTCCATCA
>NC_091180.1:13822718-13837718 GCF_040958095.1 Procambarus clarkii | reverse complement strand
TTGTTAATAGAAACGTTATCCCTACAGACAAAAATCAGAAAATACAATTGATAATTTATTATAAATCCAAAAAACGGCCAATCTACTCATGAAAAACTCCCCAGACACCAAGCAGAACGCTTTGAAGGAGACCAACGTCGTCTATGCCTTTTAATGCCCACTTGGGAATTATAAGCCCCAAAGAACTCAGTATATAGGCAAGACAACAACGTCTCTTTCCAGGCGACTTACAATGCACAAACAACAGGGCTCCATCAAGGAACATATAATTTCTTCTCACAACCAGACCATCACCAGAGAAATCTTAACAAACAACACAGAAATCATCGATAGGTATAGCAGGCGGCTTGACATCAGCGAGGCACTACACATTAAGAAGTCGACACCAGCAATCAACAGCCAATAAATGCACAACTATATTCTACCCACTTCAAGGCACCATATGGGCCAATAGGCCCTCTGCAGTTACTTCCATTCTCTTGTACCCACCTCACCCAAAACCATTAAAAAACAAGAATTATGTCAAATGTTTCATACACAGTGTATCAAGTGTATCTTAAGTGTAGTGTTAAGTGTAAAGAAGTCTTTGAGAATGTAAGAAGCCCTTACGAAACGCTTCTAGGCGTCAGACCATTAATAAAAATGAATTTTGGAGAATTGATATTTCCATTACCACCGACAGTGAAGAAAAACATAAGAAATATTGAAAAAATTCGCGTTAGAATGATTAATCTTACTTTTTCGGTCATTCGGTTCACAACACATGTTTACAAGAAAGACTGTTACCAAAATATACTAATATATATATATATATATATATATATATATATATATATACATATATATATATATATATATATATATATATATATTATATAAATCAGCGGGTTTACCTCATAAACTTCATGGGTCCTGGGAGTGGGCAACCCTCCACCCTACCTTTCACCGTCTCCATAAAATATACATATATTAAAGGTCTCCCCCGGAACACGTAGTCAAAACGTGTTGAATATTTTGTATATATTTCCTTTTTTATACATTCATGCATACACATATACATGCAGATAGGTATTTATGCATGAGTGTATTTTTGGGGCGTAAAATTGAGCATGTAGAAACATTCTTTAATTTACAAGTAAAAAAAAAACACTCATGCATATGTAATTGTCCAATCTCAGCAAATATGACACCATTACTAAAGCAAGGACACCAAGGAAATAAGGACTCCATTAACGAAACAAGGACACCACCACTGAAACAAGGACACCACCACTGAAACAAGGACACCACCACTGAAACAAGGACACCACCACTGAAACAAGGACACCACCACTGAAACAAGGACACCACCACTGAAACAAGGACACCACTGAAACAAGGACACCACCACTGAAACAAGGACACCATCACTGAAACAAGGACACCACCACTGAAACAAGGACACCATCACTGAAACAAGGATACCAAGGAAACAAGGACACCATAACTGAAACAAGGACACCATCACTGAAACAAGGACACCATCACTGAAACAAGGACACCACCACTGAAACAAGGACACCACCACTGAAACAAGGACACCACCACTGAAACAAGGACACCACCACTGAAACAAGGACACCACCACTGAAACAAGGACACCACCACTGAAACAAGGACACCATCACTGAAACAAGGACACTATCACTGAAACAAGGACACCATCACTGAAACAAGGACACCATCACTGAAACAAGGACACCATCACTGAAACAAGGACACCACTGAAACAAGGACACCTCCACTGAAACAAGGACACCACCACTGAAACAAGGACACTATCACTGAAACAAGGACACCACCACTGAAACAAGGACACCACTGAAACAAGGACACCACCACTGAAACAAGGACACCACTGAAACAAGGACACCACCACTGAAACAAGGACACCACTGAAACAAGGACACCACCACTGAAACAAGGACACTATCATTGAAACAAAGACACCACCACTGAAACAAGGACACTATCACTGAAACAAGGACACCTCCACTGAAACAAGGACACCACCACTGAAACAAGGACACTATCACTGAAACAAGGACACCACCACTGAAACAAGGACACCACTGAAACAAGGACACCTCCACTGAAACAAGGACACCACCACTGAAACAAGGACACCACTGAAACAAGGACACCTCCACTGAAACAAGGACACCACCACTGAAACAAAGACACCACCACTGAAACAAGGACAACATAACTGGAACAAGGACACCACCACTGAAACAAGGACACCACCACTGAAACAAGGACACCACTGAAACAAGGACACCATCACTGAAACAAGGACACCACCACTGAAACAAGGACACCACCACTGAAACAAGGACACCACCACTGAAACAAGGACACCACCACTGAAACAAAGACACCACCACTGAAACAAGGACACCACCACTGAAACAAAGACACCTCCACTGAAACAAAGACACCTCCACTGAAACAAAGACAAGACCACTGAAACAAGGACACCACCACTGAAACAAGGACACCACCACTGAAACAAGGACACCACCACTGAAACAAGGACACCACCACTGAAACAAAGACACCACCACTGAAACAAGGACAACATAACTGGAACAAGGACACCACCACTGAAACAAGGACACCACCACTGAAACAAGGACACCACCACTGAAACAAGGACACCACCACTGAAACAAGGACACCACCACTGAAACAAGGACACCACCACTGAAACAAAGACACCACCACTGAAACAAGGACACCACCACTGAAACAAAGACACCACCACTGAAACAAGGAGACCACCACTGAAACAAGGACACCATCACTGAAACAAGGACACCACTGAAACAAAGACACCATCACTGAAACAAGGACACCACTGAAACAAGGACACCTCCACTGAAACACAGACACAATCACTGAAACAAGGACACCACTGAAACAAAGACACCACCACTGAAACAAGGACACCACCACTGAAACAAGGACACCACTGAAACAAAGACACCACCACTGAAACAAGGACACCATCACTGAAACAAGGATACCAAGGAAACAAGGACACCATAACTGAAACAAGGACACCATCACTGAAACAAGGACACCATCACTGAAACAAGGACACCACCACTGAAACAAGGACACCACCACTGAAACAAGGACACCACCACTGAAACAAAGACACCACCACTGAAACAAGGACACCACTGAAACAAGGACACCTCCACTGAAACAAGGACACCACCACTGAAACAAGGACACTATCACTGAAACAAGGACACCACCACTGAAACAAGGACACCACTGAAACAAGGACACCTCCACTGAAACAAGGACACCACCACTGAAACAAGGACACCACTGAAACAAGGACACCACTGAAACAAGGACACCTCCACTGAAACAAGGACACCACCACTGAAACAAAGACACCACCACTGAAACAAGGACAACATAACTGGAACAAGGACACCACCACTGAAACAAGGACACCACCACTGAAACAAGGACACCACCACTGAAACAAGGACACCATCACTGAAACAAGGACACCACCACTGAAACAAGGACACCACCACTGAAACAAGGACACCACCACTGAAACAAAGACACCACCACTGAAACAAGGACACCACCACTGAAACAAAGACACCTCCACTGAAACAAAGACACCTCCACTGAAACAAAGACACCACCACTGAAACAAGGACACCACCACTGAAACAAGGACACCACCACTGAAACAAGGACACCACCACTGAAACAAGGACACCACCACTGAAACAAAGACACCACCACTGAAACAAGGACAACATAACTGGAACAAGGACACCACCACTGAAACAAGGACACCACCACTGAAACAAGGACACCACCACTGAAACAAGGACACCACCACTGAAACAAGGACACCACCACTGAAACAAGGACACCACCACTGAAACAAAGACACCACCACTGAAACAAGGACACCACCACTGAAACAAAGACACCACCACTGAAACAAGGACACCACCACTGAAACAAGGACACCATCACTGAAACAAGGACACCACTGAAACAAAGACACCATCACTGAAACAAGGACACCACTGAAACAAGGACACCTCCACTGAAACAAGGACACCATCACTGAAACAAGGACACCACTGAAACAAAGACACCATCACTGAAACAAGGACACCACTGAAACAAGGACACCTCCACTGAAACACAGACACCATCACTGAAACAAGGACACCACTGAAACAAAGACACCACCACTGAAACAAGGACACCACCACTGAAACAAGGACACCACTGAAACAAAGACACCACCACTGAAACAAGGACACCATCACTGAAACAAGGACACCACTGAAACAAAGACACCACCACTGAAACAAGGACACCACTGAAACAAAGACACCACCACTGAAACAAGGACACCATCACTGAAACAAAGACACCATCACTGAAACAAGGACACCACCACTGAAACAAGGACACCCTTACTGAAACAAAGACACCATCACTGAAACAAGGACACCTCCACTGAAACAAAGAATAGTTTAAGAATGAATGGAGGAATAGTAGAGAATAACTAAGAATAGTCATCTTGACTATTCTTACCAGAGGGCCGCCGGTGTAGCTGACTAGCGGAGGCAGCCAAGGGGCTTTTGTCCTTGTCGTGAGAATGTATTTGTTCGGGTAAATACGATTGCAGTGTATTTTTTGATGGTGTAATTCTGTTTTTTTCCAATCCACGCAGGAAATACAATTGTTATAATTGGTTATGTGATGGTTCTTGTTATCGTGTCGTTGGTTATGTCTTTGTTGTTGTGTTATTGTTATGTATTTGTTATTGGCCATATGGAGTCTACAGTTATATAAGGTCTTGATTTTATCAAATTTGTGAAAATATTCCACAATGAAATCACATTCAATCAAGCTTTAAGAATACATTGAGTCACTATGATGGGATCGGTCTCGCGTCTCTGGACCTCCGAAGTACACACACACACCACCGCCTGAACCATGACATGTGAGGTTCAGTTTTACCTTCCCTACTCGGGAATATAAATGGTTGCGTATCTATGGAGCTCATCTGGTTTGGTTTTGTGATCTCCATGTTGGAATTTCAAGCTGGCGCTGCATGCTTAGTGACTGGTATTACGTAGGTTATATATTCGGAAGGCTTCTTCGTGAAGGGGTATATGGACTGTGGCTAGACTGTCAGACTCTGCGGACTTACTAACGTGGGATTTTGAGTTCCAATTTTTTTTCATTTATCTATTTCTATTTCTATAAAAATTTATTTCAAAAGATTTCTCCTATTCTGGTGCAGGAATTTGTCTCCAATTTATTCCTTGTTGCTGTAGCTGTTTCTGCACCTTAGCCTCTAAACATTGTATTTGTCGGGGATAATACACTGGGATGTATTTGTCTGGGATAATACACTGGGATGTATTTGTCGGGGATAATACACTGGGATGTATTTGTCGGGGATAATACACTGGGATGTATTTGTCTGGGAGGACAAGACCAAACAAATCTTAATTTGTTTGGGAGTCTTAAAAGAAAAAGATGAAAACATTGGATTTGTCTCAGTAGAATCTGTTTCCTTGCTGGGAGGTACTCTCTCTCGCTCTCCTTAGAACCATCCACCACCTGAACGAGGTAACTAGACTAGTCAAGAGTCTTGTGAGAGACAAAATAATACTTTCATATAAGCAAGGAAGATGAGGAATATAATACCAAGCGATATATACAATACCTCCGCTGTATCATTCAGTACCCATGCCGATATCTTGGGTTTCATGTTATGTCCGCCTCTGGGAGTCTTGGCTGGGTGTCTGTTTTCTTAAGGCTCTGAGGAGCCTAGTTCCAGATTATATTACTGGAAACATTAAATGAGAAAATAAGAGAGAGAGAGAGAGAGAGAGAGAGAGAGAGAGAGAGAGAGATCTCTCTCGCGGAAGAGAGGGTATGTATCTTATACATACCGACATAAGTATACATACCATATACATAAATAAGATTTTGCATATCAATTGATTATTATTATTTGCAATTTTAAATAATTAATTTTTTTAATTATGTATATTAATTAAAGTTATCAGCGTACTGTCATGGATATCATTATCTCTTAAGTATCCAAACTTAGTCACGTGGGGCCAAAAATTAACCCTAATAAATCACCGGTTGGCACCTATGACAGTTATTGAGGCGCTAACTTTACAAAGAATTTTTTCGCGAAAATTAATTAACGTGAAATATTCGCGAGCCGTTTTGGCTAAGTATTTGGCGGGTTAATATTATGGCGTTTGGTTGGTGAGTTGAATTTGATGTTTGGTGTTTTTTGTTTTGTTTTATGGAGTTTGTGTGGTAATGATGGGCGGGGGGGGTTATTGTAGGTGTGGTGAGATATGATCACGGTATTAATGGTATATTTGTTGCAAATACCGATATTTTTAGCATTATTGTGTTCACTATCATCAGGTTGAGACCTTCACTACCTCTGTCACTATCATCACCACACTACTACCACGCCACCACACCACCACACTAGACGGGACCAAAGAGCCAGAGCTCAACTTCCGCAAGCAGAACTAGGTGGGTACACCACTACCACACACTACCACACCACCACCACACCACCACCACCACCCCCCCTCCCCACTAGACCACCACACCACCACACTACCACCCCCCGACACCACCACCACACCACAACCCCCCCACCACTTCCCACCACCACACCACCACCACACCACAACCCCCCCCCTCCCCCCACCCCCCCACACTACCACACCACCACCACACCACCACACCACAACTACCACGCAACCACCACCACACCACCACCACCACCACCACCTCCACCCCCCCCACCACCACCACCCCCCACAACCACAACTACCACCAACAGCCACCACACTACCACCCCCCCCACCTCCACAACCCCACCCCACACCACCACCCCCACCACAACCACCACACCACCATAACCACCACACCACCACACCACCCTCCCACCACCACACCACCCTCCCACCACAACCACCACACCACCATAACCACCACACCACCCTCCCACCACCACACCACCACCACACCACCACCACCCCCACCCTACAACCACAACTACCACCAACAGCCACCACCAAACAAGGGCCCAGCATGACCCGGAACTCATTATCTCCGCGCTGTGATAGCGTTAAGTACAGAGTAAATATTGAGAGAACTTTAAATGTCAACAAGAAATGGGTGCCAAGTCAAACAAGGTGGTTTAAAGGGGCACTTCCCTTCACTAACAACCTTACTTGTTCTCCCGGGTGCTTTAAACGAGGGGAGGTGCCAGGCACTGGTGCCATGTTGGGGTACCAGTGCCTGGCACCTTGCGTGGGGTGGTAGTGGACCCCATGCCCATTGTGTAGGGTGGTAGTGGACCCCATGACCATTGTGTGGGGTGGTAGTGGACCCCATGCCCATTGTGTGGGGAGGTAGTGGACCCCATGACCATTGTGAGGGGTGGTAGTGGACCCCATGACCATTGTGAGGGGTGGTAGTGGACCCCATGCCCCTTGTGTGGAGTGGTAGTGGACCCCATGACCATTGTGAGGGGTGGTAGTGGACCCCATGACCATTGTGAGGGGTGGTAGTGGACCCCATGCCCCTTGTGTGGAGTGGTAGTGGACCCCATGACCATTGTGAGGGGTGGTAGTGGACCCCATGCCCATTGTGTGGGGTGGTAGTGGACCCCATGACCATTGTGTGGGGTGGTAGTGGACCCCATGACCATTGTGAGGGGTGGTAGTGGACCCCATGCCCATTGTGTGGGGAGGTAGTGGACCCCATGCCCCTTGTGTGGAGTGGTAGTGGACCCCATGACCATTGTGAGGGGTGGTAGTGGACCCCATGACCATTGTGAGGGGTGGTAGTGGACCCCATGCCCATTGTGTGGGGGTGGTAGTGGACCCCATGCCCCTTGTGTGGAGTGGTAGTGGACCCCATGACCATTGTGAGGGGTGGTAGTGGACCCCATGACCATTGTGAGGGGTGGTAGTGGACCCCATGCCCATTGTGTGGGGAGGTAGTGGACCCCATGCCCCTTGTGTGGAGTGGTAGTGGACCCCATGACCATTGTGTGGGGTGGTAGTGGACCCCATGACCATTGTGAGGGGAGGTAGTGGACCCCATGCCCATTGTGTGGGGTGGTAGTGGACCCCATGACCATTGTGGGGGTGGTAGTGGACCCCATGACCATTGTGTGGGGTGGTAGTGGACCCCATGACCATTGTGTGGGGAGGTAGTGGACCCCATGCCCATTGTGTGGGGTGGTAGTGGACCCCATGCCCATTGTGGGGGTGGTAGTAGACCCCATGCCCATTGTGAGGGGTGGTAGTGGACCCCATGCCCATTGTGTGGGGAGGTAGTGGACCCCATGCCCATTGTGTGGGGTGGTAGTGGACCCCATGCCCATTGTGTGGGGTGGTAGTGGACCCCATGACCATTGTGTGGGTGGTAGTGGACCCCATGCCCATTGTGAGGGGTTGTAGTGGACCCCATGACCATTGTGTGGGGAGGTAGTGGACCCCATGCCCATTGTGTGGGGTGGTAGTGGACCCCATGACCATTGTGTGGGTGGTAGTGGACCCCATGACCATTGTGAGGGGTGGTAGTGGACCCCTTGACCATTGTGGGGGTGGTAGTGGACCCCTTGACCATTGTGTGGGTGGTAGTGGACCCCATGCCCATTGTGAGGGGTGGTAGTGGACCCCATGACCATTGTGGGGGTGGTAGTGGACCCCTTGACCATTGTGAGGGGTGGTAGTGGACCCCATGACCATTGTGAGGGTGGTAGTGGACCCCATGACCATTGTGGGGGTGGTAGTGGACCCCATGACCATTGTGGGGGTGGTAGTGGACCCCTTGACCATTGTGTGGGTGGTAGTGGACCCCATGCCCATTGTGAGGGGTGGTAGTGGACCCCATGACCATTGTGGGGGTGGTAGTGGACCCCTTGACCATTGTGAGGGGTGGTAGTGGACCCCATGACCATTGTGAGGGGTGGTAGTGGACCCCTTGACCATTGTGGGGGTGGTAGTGGACCCCATGACCATTGTGTGGGTGGTAGTGGACCCCATGCCCATTGTGAGGGGTGGTAGTGGACCCCTTGACCATTGTGGGGGTGGTAGTGGACCCCTTGACCATTGTGAGGGGTGGTAGTGGACCCCATGACCATTGTGTGGGGTGGTAGTGGACCCCATGCCCATTGTGAGGGGTGGTAGTGGACCCCATGCCCATTGTGAGGGTGGTAGTGGACCCCATGACCATTGTGAGGGTGGTAGTGGACCCCATGACCATTGTGTGGGTGGTAGTGGACCCCATGACCATTGTGGGGGGTGGTAGTGGACCCCATGACCATTGTGAGGGGTGGTAGTGGACCCCATGACCATTGTGGGGGGTGGTAGTGGACCCCATGACCATTGTATGGAGTGGTAGTGGACAGTTAACGCCCAATAACGCGCAAGATCTACGTAAACCAGACTTGGAAACCAGACCAAATTGCACAAAATCAGTTTGTTTCTATAGTCTCCCAAAACGCCTGAGGAACTTTGAAACGAAAAGATAAACGCAGAATCAAATATTAGCTGAATGGCATTGGGAAAATTCATGTGTAGACGAGAGGTAGGAATGAAGCGATTAGGCAATATACTTGTTTGACAAAGGTGTTGTGTTTGTAAAAATGGGAATGACGAAATGGGGGAGAAACACAAAGGAAATTCGGTTAAATGAGGAGAAAGGACGAGGGAGAGAGAGAAGAGAGAGAGAGAGAGAGAGAGAGAGAGAGAGAGAGAGAGAGAGAGAGAGAGAGAGAGAGAGAGAGAGAGAGAGAGAGAGAGAGAGAGAGAGTGAGAGAGAGAGAGAGAGAGAGAGAGACAGACAGAGAAGAGAGAGAGAGAGAGGGAGAGAGAAAGAGAGAGAAAGAGAGACAGAGAGAGAGAGAGAGAGAGAGAGAGAGAGAGAGAGAGAGAGAGAGAGAGAGAGAGAGAGAGAGAGAGAGAGAGAGAGAGAGAGAGAGAGAGAGTTAGGGTTGGTTGTTAAATCATTACTGAAGAATCTTAACAACTTAACAACTTAATTCATACAACCTTTTGAGTTTCAAGGTGACAACTTAGGCTCCAAGTCTCATCACAAGTCTTCCTTTTAGCAGAAAGATTCTGTGGCTCAAACCACGGAACTGTTTGGGCAACAGAAGATGGAACACTCATAGTCTGTCTTCTATCCTTCGACCAAAGTAGAAACTTCTCAATCCACACACACAACTGTTTCAGAGGGGGTTGGATTGTGTCAGAGGGGGGGGGGGGAGGAGGTGGATTGTTTCAAGCTAACGCTAAGCAATTACACCAGCGGCTTGATGTGGGTCTGTTCGTAGCCTCAAGTATTTCTGTGTTATAATTAAGCAGGATAACATTGGAAAGGCAGGGCTTGGGAGCTTGACTCTACTACCAGTTCTAGGTAATACCATTTAAGTTAGCACACACGAAGAAGCACAAAATTAGTAAACACACACACACACACACACACACACACACACACACACACACACACACACACACACACACACACACACACACACACACACACATATATATGATATATGTAAATGATCTCCCAGAGGGTATAGAATCGTTTCTCTCAATGTTTGCTGATGATGCAAAAATTATGAGGAGGATTGAAACAGAGGATGATAGTAGGAGGCTACAAGATGACCTAGACAGACTGAGTGGATGGTCCAACAAATGGCTGTTGAAGTTCAACCCGAGTAAATGCAAAGTAATGAAACTAGGCGGTGGAAACAGGAGGCCAGACACAGGATACAGAATAGGAGATGAAGTACTTAATGAAACAGAGAGAGAGAAAGATCTAGGAGTTGATATCACACCAAACCTGTCTCCTGAAGCCCACATAAAAAGAATAACGTCTGCGGCATATGCGAGGCTGGCTAACATCAGAACAGCGTTCAGGAACCTGTGTAAGGAATCATTCAGAACCTTGTATACCACATATGTAAGACCAATCCTGGAGTATGCGGCCCCAGCATGGGGCCCGTACCTTGTCAAGCACAAGACGAAGCTGGAAAAAGTCCAAAGATATGCCACTAGACTAGTCCCAGAACTAAGAGGCATGAGTTACGAGGAAAGGCTGCGGGAAATGCACCTTACGACACTGGAAGACAGAAGAGTGAGGGGAGACATGATCACAACCTACAAAATTCTCAGAGGAATTGACAAGGTAGAGAAGAATAAACTTTTTAACACAGGTGGTACGAGAACAAGGGGACACAGGTGGAAACTGAGTACCCACATGAGCCACAGGGATGTTAGAAGGAACTTTTTCAGTGTCAGAGTAGTTAACAGATGGAATGCATTAGGCAGTGATGTGGTGGAGGCTGACTCCATACACAGTTTCAAGTGTAGATATGATAGAGCCCAGTAGGCTCAGGAATCTGTACACCAGTTGATTGACAGTTGAGAGGCGGGACCAAAGAGCCAGAGCTCAACCCCCGCAAGCACAACTAGGTTAGTTCACACACACACACACTACCCAATACCAATTTTTTTTTTTTTGTACAAATTTTACAAAAATCAGTATACAAACTCCCAAACTTTCAGAACATGGATGAATAACTCTCGACAATGATATTTTTTGCATACCTGAAGCACCAGGAGGATCAAACAGGCCAATTACCTGGCTCAAACTTAATTATGCAGTTCGAAAAATAGTTTAAGACCACGCCTCCTTCACAAGGGTTTTAATTACTAGGGTGTAATGGTGGTGGAACACGCTAGCTGGTTCCCTCACTTTCTCTCTGGCGGTGGTGGTGGTAGTGGTGGTGGTGGTTGTGGTGGTGGTGTGGTGGTGGTGGTGGTTGTGGTGGTGTGGTGGAAGGTTGTGGTGGTGGTAGTGGTGGTGGTGGGGGGGTGATTGTGGTGGGAGATTGTGGTGGTGGTGGTGGGTGGGGGGGTGATTGTGGTGAGAGATTGTGGTTGTGGTGGTTGTGGTGGAGGAGAGGGGAGGGGGGGGGGGTCGTTTACATTTGTGTTCCTAGTTCCCATCTGTGTCCTCTTGTCTTACTTTCTCTCAGTTTAAACCGGTTATCCTGTTCCCACCCTTAACTATTCCCACCTCAGTATCTTATATAATGTGATCATGTCTCCTCTCTTGCCTGTGAGGTGAGGTTCCTTCAACCTGTCCTCATAGCTTAATCCTCTTGGCTCTGGAATTAATCTAGTTACAAACCTCTGCCCATTTTTTTTCAAATTTGTTTTTCGGATCTACAAGGTTTGGGGTCCAGACCGGTGCTGCGTATCCAAGTACTAGTCAAACAAAACCTATGTAGAGTGCCTTGAAAGAAGCTTGATTTCTTCGACTCTATGAGTATCAACAGAGCCCCTAGAGCTCCTAGTTACACTAGCAACACCTTCCCCTTACTATCACTACTTCTGTAAAGTATTCCTTCAAGAAGTTCTTTATCCTCTGCGTCTACTAACTTTGCTTTCCATGTCCCCTCTCTCTCTCTCTCTCTCTCTCTCTCTCTCTCTCTCTCTCTCTCTCTCTCTCTCTCTCTCTCTCTCTCTCTCTCTCTCTCTCTCTCTCTCTCTCTCGTGGGTGGGTATTTTTCTCAGTCTATTTTTATGTGGTTAAAATCTCCGAGTATTAGGACGTGGATGGGGGAGGATTGGGGGTGGGGGTGGGGGTAGGTTGTGGCGGAGGGGATGGTGGTTGATTGGGAAGACAGAAATGGTGATTGTGTGGATTGTGTGGTTGTGAAGGTGTTCATAGTTTTGATTGTAATGACGCTATTGGCGGTGGTTAGGTAGTTATGATGGTGGTGGTTAGGTAGCTGTGCTGGCAGTAACTGTTGAAGAGATAGTTATGGAAAGGTTGTCAACAATCACTTAGCGATTATTGGAACAACTGTGATGATTTGCTGGTGATTGTAGCTGCTGTTGATAACAGTATTGTCATCAACATGGCCTATTGACGATAATGTCGCTATCACTGACGCAATTGATGATATCTTATCCTGAGACTGTAGTTCAAACCACCAGACATGACATATCAAGGCTCAGTCAGTATAGTGCATGTGTCTGGAACCCAGGAACGAGGGTTTGATCCCACTGCACTGCCCCCAAGCAAACAAGTGGGAGGAATTAGAGGGCAGGAATTGGAATTCCAGTGATATGAGTTACATATGAACTCAGCGCTCGAGTGCATTACCGTGGATGAGTGGGCTGCGTCGATGGTACTTTAGGAAAACTTTTAAACAATGTATATAAGTTAAAGGCTCATTTTTAATGCTATATTGCATGAAGTTGGGGCTCTGAAGTGATGAATGAAGGTACAGTGGATAGAGAGAGAGAGAGAGAGAGAGAGAGAGAGAGAGAGAGAGAGAGAGAGAGAGAGAGAGAGAGAGAGAGAGAGAGAGAGAGAGAGAGAATAAGGGGACAGAAAGAGCTTGAGAGACAGAAAGAGGTAGAGAAAAACAGAGACAAAGAGAGAGAGAGAGAGAGAGAGAGAGAGAGAGAGAGAGAGAGAGAGAGAGAGAGAGAGAGAGAGAGAGAGAGAGAGAGAGATACAGAGAGGAAATAGACAAACAAAGTGACAGTGGGAGAGAGAAAGAGATAATAAGTCTTATCTTATCTACTGAACTACTCCTCAATAAACTGAACCATGCTATAAATCTTGGCCACCAAAGCCGGCCGTGACACAGATCCCGCGGTAATTCACATGATACACCCAGTAGTTACGTCACCACTCTAACTATCTTCTCTAATTGCCCTTAATTACTACCCTCAAATTCAACACAAACATTAATATTACGGAGCATTATATTATATATATATATATATATATATATATATATATATATATATATATATATATATATATATATATATATATATATATATATATATATATGTGTGTGTTGTTGAATACGACCAAAAGAGTAAAATTAATAATTCTAACACGAATCTTCTCAATATATTTCTTACGTTTTTCTTCACTGTCGGTGGTAATTGAAAAATTAACGCTCCAAAATTCAAACACTGCCTCTGTGTTTGTGGGACCCTTCGCCTTGGAGGAGAGAATATATGGCACCTAGGCTACCCTGGCGATGCTCCAGGTACTGTTGTGTACTGGCAGTTCTTGGGTCTTTTGTTGATTTGACGCGCTTAGAACCCGAATCTTTGTCAAAACGCCCGACACATTAACCTCGGGGTTCCGAAGTCTCTCTGAAGCGTAAGGAAGAAAAAGTGTGATTATACCATTCTCTGTCCTCTGGAGCACCCTCGTCGACCAGCTAGATTGACAGAATTACGTTACGTAAAGAAACGAGGCTCTCCCTCTGCTGGACATTCAGCTGTGACAGGGCTCACAGGCATCAAGGAGGAGGAGAGCCACGGAAATATGCCTTAATACACTCTTCTAAGGGAGTCAGTAATTGTTTATAGAGGTCTCAAAACCTCTTAATTCCCCTATTAACAAGGAGCAGGAAGTGTGTACACAGGTTCGAGGTCTTCATTACGCTACTTACACTGACCTTGCCAACGATGCAACGTCACACCAGTTGACTAACTCCTGGGTGAACAGAGGCATCAGGTGCTAGAGAACCCAGGCTGTGGCAGGCTCTAGTTAATGCAAGAGTGAACCAACAGAGGTTCCACTAGGAGAGGTAAGGACACTCCTGGAGAGGGTAGATACGATGACTCTGGATAAGTAGATATATATGATGTAGTAGATCAGTAGTAAAAGTAGATACAATGAAATCTGGACGAAGTAGATACGATGAAATCTGTTGATCCATACACAACTCTCTCCATGGATCTTAAATAGCCTTACCACCCCCCGCCCCCCCTCTCTAACCACCTCGTTGGGTCATTACACGCTGAGTAAAGACTCAGGCTCACCCTCGAAGGCCTTCGACAC
>NC_091180.1:13815787-13822218 GCF_040958095.1 Procambarus clarkii | reverse complement strand
ACTATGAAATTTTTCACGGAGGGACAACAATCGGGGATATTTGGATGATTCAAAAGCTAAAGTGCAAATGTCAAGATTGATACCCTTCCCCCCCCTCCCCCCACCCCCCTCCCATCCCCCCTACCCCCCACCCACCATCCTCCCTCCCATCCCCCCCTCCCATCCCCCCCTCCCATCCCCCCCCTCCCCCCCAAAAAATCTGTAATTTATTCAGTGTTTCATTAGTTTGGTGTTGGGCTTTGTGGCCTGACAACCTCTGGAGGGTTAGTGGGTCTGGAAGGTGGCCTGGAAGGTGGCCTGGAAGGTGGTCTGGAAGGTGGTCTGGAAGGTGGCCTGGAAGGTGGCCTGGAAGGTGGCCTGGAAGGTGGTCTGGAAGGTGGCCTGGAAGGTGGCCTGGAAGGTGGTCTGGAAGGTGGCCTGGAAGGTGGTCTGGAAGGTGGCCTGGAAGGTGGTCTGGAAGGTGGCCTGGAAGGTGGCCTGGAAGGTGGCCTGGAAGGTGGCCTGGAAGGTGGTCTGGAAGGTGGCCTGGAAGGTGGCCTGGAAGGTGGTCTGGAAGGTGGCCTGGAAGGTGGCCTGGAAGGTGGTCTGGAAGGTGGCCTGGAAGGTGGTCTGGAAGGTGGCCTGGAAGGTGGCCTGGAAGGTGGTCTGGAAGGTGGCCTGGAAGGTGGTCTGGAAGGTGGCCTGGAAGGTGGTCTGGAAGGTGGCCTGGAAGGTGGCCTGGAAGGTGGTCTGGAAGGTGGCCTGGAAGGTGGTCTGGAAGGTGGCCTGGAAGGTGGCCTGGAAGGTGGTCTGGAAGGTGGCCTGGAAGGTGGTTTGGAAGGTGGCCTGGAAGGTGGCCTGGAAGGTGGTCTGGAAGGTGGCCTGGAAGGTGGTCTGGAAGGTGGCCTGGAAGGTGGCCTGGAAGGTGGCCTGGAAGGTGGTCTGGAAGGTGGTCTGGAAGGTGGTCTGGCAGGTGGTCTGGAAGGTGGCCTGGAAGGTGGTCTGGAAGGTGGCCTGGAAGGTGGTCTGGAAGGTGGTCTGGAAGGTGGTCTGGAAGGGGACCTGGAAGATGGCCTGGAAGGGGACCTGGAAGGGGACCTGGAAGGGGACCTGGAAGATGGCCTGGAAGGGGACCTGGAAGGGGACCTGGAAGGTGGCCTGGAAGGGGACCTGGAAGATGGTCTGGAAGGGGGCCTGGAAGGGGGTCTGGAAGGGGACCTGGAAAGGGGCCTGGAAGGGGACCTGGAAAGGGGCCTGGAAGGTGGCCTGGAAGATGGCCTGGAAGGGGGCCTGGAAGGTGGCCTGGAAGATGACCTGGAAGGGGACCTGGAAGGGGACCTGGAAGGGGACCTGGAAGGTGGCCTGGAAGGGGACCTGGAAGATGGCCTGGAAGGGGACCTGGAAGGTGGCCTGGAAGGGGACCTGGAAGGTGGCCTGGAAGGGGACCTGGAAGATGGCCTGGAAGGGGACCTGGAAGGTGGCCTGGAAGGGGACCTGGAAGATGGCCTGGAAGGGGACCTGGAAGATGGCCTGGAAGGGGACCTGGAAGGGGACCTGGAAGATGGCCTGGAAGGGGACCTGGAAGGGGACCTGGAAGATGGCCTGGAAGGGGACCTGGAAGGGGACCTGGAAGGGGACCTGGAAGATGGCCTGGAAGGGGACCTGGAAGGGGACCTGGAAGGGGACCTGGAAGATGGCCTGGAAGGGGACCTGGAAGATGGCCTGGAAGGGGACCTGGAAGGGGACCTGGAAGGGGACCTGGAAGGGGACCTGGAAGATGGCCTGGAAGGGGACCTGGAAGGGGACCTGGAAGATGGCCTGGAAGGGGACCTGGAAGGGGACCTGGAAGGGGACCTGGAAGATGGCCTGGAAGGGGACCTGGAAGATGGCCTGGAAGGGGACCTGGAAGGGGACCTGGAAGGGGACGTGGAAGGGGACCTGGAAGGGGACCTGGAAGGGGACCTGGAAAGGGGTCAGACAGTAATAGGCAGTAAAAGAGAAGCACAAATGGCTGGGAATTTTAATTGGTTTGAAGATGGCCCTTTATCGCTGGTGCTTTTGTTATGTTCTTGTTAACTGGTGACTGTACTTGTTAACTGGTGACTGTCCTTGTTAACTGTCCTTGTCCTTGTTAACTGTCCTTGTCCTTGTTAACTGGTGACTGTCCTTGTTAACTGTCCTTGTCCTTGTTAACTGTCCTTGTCCTTGTTAACTGGTGACTGTCCTTGTTAACTGTCCTTGTCCTTGTTAACTGGTGACTGTCCTTGTTAACTGGTGACTGTTCTTGTTAACTGGTGACTGTTCTTGTTAACTGGTGACTGTTCTTGTTAACTGGTGACTGTCCTTGTTAACTGTCCTTGTCCTTGATTGATATATATATAACATTAATTGCCGTAACAGAAGCAGTATTAGAGATACTAGAAGTAACAGTTCTATAGTTCAATTATACAGTAAGAGATGCATTAGAATGACAGCCGCTGTCAATGTTAGTGGCAGGTGCAGACTTGAACCACGGCCCGTGACGAGTAGTGTCCACACCCTCACTACGCACGTCCTCAACAGTGTGACACACCCAGAAGAAACGACGCAGGGATTACCTCGATGTGTTCTCCCTAAGACCTGCATGGACTTCGACCCCATCACTTGGGACCCGCCTGCCTAGGACCTCCCATCGTGGTGAAGTCAAGTCTCTACAGCAGTCTCCCCCCTGAAGTCTCTGAAATAGGTTTTCTGTTATGAAAACAGAAGATGGAGATTGTGTCATGGAAGACTGATATAAACTGAAGAGTGTTGTGAATTATCTATATAAATATAAATGTAAATTTTCGTTTTGTTCAAAATCGCTAATCTCCGAAGGTTCTTCACCGATTGCTTTGAAATTATTATACAACAGCCCATTCGAATACGCACGTGTTTTTATGTATCTACTATATGCCCGAAACGCTTTGCGTAATAGTGGCTTTAGGCATTGTATGTACTAGCTCTACCTATAAGTCAACCAATCTCTGTAAAAATTTATTGTATGTATGTACCTTACCTAAATAAACATTTTATTTTATTTTTTTTTTATACATGCCACAACTGTGACAGGTAAAAACATGGTTTTTTTTTTAATACATGGCCATCTGTTGGACGTAAAAGCAGCATACGCTGTACCAAATATTTTACGATTCCATTTCGTTGTTTCCGATTGTATTGTTAAATTGAATTTTCATAGATTTCAATTTATTTTCATTTTGATTTAATTATTTCGTATGACATTGCGTTGGAATTGAGCTGCGTCAAATACCATACCGTTAATTTCGTGAGTATAGTTCATTTTTTATATTTTTTCTTTGTTTTTCATCTCGTTTTTTTCACTGTTCTTATTTTTCAGTGATGGGAACATCAGATCATTTGGCAAAATATCAGACAGGGGAGTGGGGAATGGTGGGGAGGACGAGAGGGGGGGGGGGTGGCCTGGAGTCAAGGCACTACACATCAAAAAGTCAACACCAGCAATCAACAGCCAATTAATGCACAATTATAGTTTACCCACTTCAAGACTCCGAACCACCATGGAAGCAGCAAGAGGAAGTATGGGCCAATAGGCCTTCTGCAGTCACTTCCATTCTTATGTTTTCATACCCAATTTATACCCATTGTTTCGTGTTCTGTCTTGTGTTTGTCATCTCACCCAAAACTTTTGTACCATGTCACCTCACCCAAAACTTTTGTACCATGTCATCTCACCCAAAACTTTTGTACCATGTCACCTCACCCAAAACTTTTGTACCATGTCACCTCACCCAAAACTTTTGTACCATGTCACCTCACCCAAAACTTTTGTACCATGTCACCTCACCCAAAACTTTTGTACCATGTCATCTCACCCAAAACTTTTGTACCATGTCACCTCACCCAAAACTTTTGTACCATGTCACCTCACCCAAAACTTTTGTACCATGTCACCTCACCCAAAACTTTTGTACCATGTCATCTCACCCAAAACTTTTGTACCATGTCATCTCACCCAAAACTTTTGTACCATGTCACCTCACCCAAAACTTTTGTACCATGTCACCTCACCCAAAACTTTTGTACCATGTCATCTCACCCAAAACTTTTGTACCATGTCACCTCACCCAAAACTTTTGTACCATGTCACCTCACCCAAAACTTTTGTACCATGTCACCTCACCCAAAACTTTTGTACCATGACACCTCACCCAAAACTTTTGTACCATGTCACCTCACCCAAAACTTTTGTTCCATGTCATCTCACCCAAAACTTTTGTACCATGTCATCTCACCCAAAACTTTTGTACCATGTCACCTCACCCAAAACTTTTGTACCATGTCACCTCACCCAAAACTTTTGTACCATGTCACCTCACCCAAAACTTTTGTACCATGTCACCTCACCCAAAACTTTTGTACCATGTCACCTCACCCAAAACTTTTGTACCATGTCACCTCACCCAAAACTTTTGTACCATGTCATCTCACCCAAAACTTTTGTACCATGTCACCTCACCCAAAACTTTTGTACCATGTCACCTCACCCAAAACTTTTGTACCATGTCACCTCACCCAAAACTTTTGTACCATGTCACCTCACCCAAAACTTTTGTACCATGTCACCTCACCCAAAACTTTTGTACCATGTCACCTCACCCAAAAACGCGTATAAGTACGATGAATTTGTATGTGTAACTTCACCATTTGGTCACCACTTGGTCCGGGAGACATCTCCCGTCACGCAGGGTGCAGTCGCACCTCCACAGATCTCCAGTGTCATCTATTGATACTGGTGATGGCTCAAAAGGGCCACCACTTACGGGCTATTCATGCCCGTGCCACCTTTTGGGTGGCTTAATCTTCATCAATCATCAATGTGTAAGTTAAACCAGTGCACTAAAACAGAAGCGATGAATAAGCAGGGAAAAAGGAGAAGTCCTCTCCTTTTATTTTAAACTTAGACCCAAATATCACAGGAAAAAGGTTATCATGTATAACCAAACTCAATTACGGGCTCACCATAGCCCGTGCTACATGGACACTTCGTCCTGAGTAGCTAAATCTTTAACAACAACAACATGTGTAACTTAAGTCTCTGAAAATGTAATAAGAATTACGAAACGCGTTCTATAAATATATAAAAATGTATATAAATAGAACGTGGATGAAGCATTTAAGAAGAGCTTCGAGGATGATTACTATTAATCAAACCCCATCGCTAAAGGCAGAGCCCAGCAGCTGGAGCCCATAGACTCCAAGTCTGTCTTAGAGTCAAACGCTGAAGTCAAACACAGATGGACTGATATTCCTTCTGAATGGCCGGTGACTGGAACACAAGCTCAGATATTCATAACTTGTCTTCGCTTCCCCTTTATATATATATATATATTCCCTTTTCTCTGCCCCTTGTATATCCCTCATCTTCTTCCCCTTACCTATCGTTTTCCCCTCTTGTTCCTCTCTCTCTCTCCATTATCACTCGTTCTAATCATTCCTTCTCTCCCCTCTCCTTTCTCATAATCATCCGCCTCCCCTTCCCCTCTTCGCCTTCCCCTACCCCTCTTCGCCTTCCCGTTCCCCTCATTTTATAACCCAGTGTCACCATGACAACGACCATAGAAGGGTCTTTACAGCTGGTGAGAAGTCGTTGGGCATTTACAAGTAATGACCCGAGGCTATTAGGCTATGTAGATGTGGGTCAGGGAGAGATAAGGAGAGAGAGGGAGAGATAGGGAGGGACAGGGAGAGATAGGGAGGGACAGGAAGAAATAGGGAGAGATAGGGAGGGAGAGAGATACAATCAATCATCAACACCTATTTGATGATTAAAACGATCATCTGATGTATTGCCACACTGATAATCGATCAATACGTTGATTATCTTAATATATAATCATTAATCCTGGCCCATTATAAGCTGTTCTAACAACCTTTACCTATTACCATCTATCATGACTAATCCTTACCTATTACAATCAATCGTGTTCAATCCTTACCTATTAAAGTCTATTATAAAGTGTCCTAAGCGACATTTACCTAATATAACCTATTATACCCTATGCTAACCAACCAGGACCTAGCCTAACCAACCATGACCTAACCTAACCAACCATGTCCTAACCTAACCAACCATGTCCTAACCTAACCAACCATGTCCTAACCTAACCAACCATGATCTAACCTAACCAACCAGGACCTAACCTAACCAACCATGATCTAACCTAACTAACCAGGACCTAACCTAACCAACCATGACCTAACCTAACCAACCATGACCTAACCTAACCAACCATGATCTACCCTAACCAACCATGACCTAACCTAACCAACCATGACCTAACCTAACCAACCATGACCTAACCTAACCAACCATGATCTAACCTAACCAACCATGACCTAACCTAACCAACCATGACCTAACCTAACCAACCATGATCTAACCTAACCAACCA
>NC_091180.1:13790787-13810787 GCF_040958095.1 Procambarus clarkii | reverse complement strand
CTGACTTCCCCCCCTCCCTCTTCCCCCTAAACGTCACCTCCTCCCTCTTCCCCTATATTCCCTTACACCCCCTCCCCCCTCTCTCTCTCTTGCCACACCCTTCTCACACCTTTTCACTTAATATTCAGTCTTTATTTTGCTCCCCCTCTCTGTCTCTCTCTCTCTCTCTCTCTCTCTCTCTCTCTCTCTCTCTCTCTCTCTCTCTCTCTCTCTCTCTCTCTCTCTCTCTCTCTCTCTCTCTCTCTCTCTCCTTGACCCCTAAGCACCGTCTGAGGTAAAGCCTTGACTGTCATTGGCTGCCCACGCGAATAGGAATTACCATAAGCTCGTCAGGTGATAGACAGCTTGGGGGGGGGCGATCATGGAGGGGGGGAGAGAGGGGGGATTGATGGGGGTGGTAGAGGGGGAGGGTTGATGATTGTGGGTGTCTAACAATCCTCACCTGTGTCTATGAACTCTTTGTGGTGTAATTCAACTGTTCAGACGTTCAATATACAATCTTAAAGTAGAGGGTGGAGGTGGCTTCTCCAACTTCCTACCCCTTTTTTGGCACGTGTTTAAATGTTTCTTGAAGACAACCATCTTCGTTCCAACAATATTTCAAAAGTTTGCTTGGGTGAGTATTGAACAGCTGTGTGGACCTCTGATGTTCAGTGTTCACTGTGACCTTTGGCACCTCTACTCTCCAATGGTGCTATTCTGCATTTCCTGCCATATCGTTCTCTATATCTGGGACCTTCCCAGTATCTTCCATGTATGTATAAGTTCATACATCTCTCGCCTCCTCTTCAGAGAGTACATTTTGGGGAGCTCTGAGACGGCCTCAATTATTCAGATGTTTTATCATCTTGAGCTTATCTTGAGGTTATCTTGAGATGATTTCGGGGCTTTTTAGTGTCCCCGCGGCCCGGTCCTCGACCAGGCCTCCACCCCCAGGAAGCAGCCCGTGACAGCTGACTAACACCCAGGTACCTATTTTACTGCTACGTAACAGGGGCACAGGGTGAAAGAAACTCTGCCCAATGTTTCTCGCCGGCGCCTGGGATCGAACCCAGGACCACAGGATCACAAGTCCAAGGTGCTGTCCGCTCGGCCGACCGGCTCCCTCTGTCAATTCTCTCCCACATGTCAATTCGTGGTATATAAGTCCTCGAATTCCTTTTATTTCAGTAATCTCTCCTAAGGTCATAGTGAGTACCGAGCAGTACTCAGACTCCAGTACAGGAGCAGGAGGATTATAGTGTAATCCCCGGATTTAAAGATTCTCATAATCCACCCTGGGAGCTGGTCGGCCGAGCGGACAGCACACTGGGCTTGTGATCCTGTGGTCCTGGGTTCGATCCCAGGCGCCGGCGAGAAACAATGGGCAGAGTTTCTTTCACCCTATGCTCCTGTTACCTAGCAGTAAAATAGGTACCTGGGAGTTAGTCAGCTGTCACGGGCTGCTTCCTGGGGGTGGAGGCCTGGTCGAGGACCGGGCCGCGGAGACACTAAAGCTCCGAAATCATCTCAAGATAACCTCAAGATAACCCTATCATTTTCCTACCTGGTGTTTCGTTTGCTTTGTCCTGGTTACTTAAAGTCGTAGGACTTGAAGTAAGCAGGACTTGAAGTGAGCAGGACTTGAAGTAAGCAGGACTTGAAGTAAGCAGGACTTGAAGTAAGCAGGACTTGAAGTGAGCAGGACTTGAAGTAAGCAGGACTTGAAGTGAGCAGGACTTGAAGTAAGCAGGACTTGAAGTGAGCAGGACTTGAAGTAAGCAGGACTTGAAGTAAGCAGGACTTGAAGTGAGCAGGACTTGAAGTAAGCAGGACTTGAAGTAAGCAGGACTTGAAGTGAGCAGGACTTGAAGTGAGCAGGACTTGAAGTAAGCAGGACTTGAAGTAAGCAGGACTTGAAGTAAGCAGGACTTGAAGTGAGCAGGACTTGAAGTAAGCAGGACTTGAAGTGAGCAGGACTTGAAGTGAGCAGGACTTGAAGTAAGCAGGACTTGAAGTGAGCAGGACTTGAAGTAAGCAGGACTTGAAGTGAGCAGGACTTGAAGTAAGCAGGACTTGAAGTGAGCAGGACTTGAAGTAAGCAGGACTTGAAGTAAGCAGGACTTGAAGTGAGCAGGACTTGAAGTAAGCAGGACTTGAAGTGAGCAGGACTTGAAGTAAGCAGGACTTGAAGTAAGCAGGACTTGAAGTAAGCAGGACTTGAAGTAAGCAGGACTTGAAGTGAGCAGGACTTGAAGTAAGCAGGACTTGAAGTAAGCAGGACTTGAAGTGAGCAGGACTTGAAGTAAGCAGGACTTGAAGTGAACAGGACTTGAAGTAAGCAGGACTTGAAGTAAGCAGGACTTGAAGTGAGTAGGACTTGAAGTGATATTCTTGCGTCCTGTCTACCGTCCACAAACCTGTAAGACCAGCTTGAGTAAGCGAAGATAACAGCTGAGTAAAATGATATCTAAGAGCAAGCGAAGATAACAGCTGAGTAAAATGATATCTAAGAGCAAGCGAAGATAACAGCTGAGTAAAATGATATCTAAGAGCAAGCGAAGATAACAGCTGAGTAAAATGATATCTAAGAGCAAGCGAAGATAACAGCTGAGTAAAATGATATCTAAGAGCAAGCGAAGATAACAGCTGAGTAAAATGATATCTAAGAGCAAGCGAAGATAACAGCTGAGTAAAATGATATCTAAGAGCAAGCGAAGATAACAGCTGAGTAAAATGATATCTAAGAGCAAGCGAAGATAACAGCTGAGTAAAATGATATCTAAGAGCAAGCGAAGATAACAGCTGAGTAAAATGATATCTAAGAGCAAGCGAAGATAACAGCTGAGTAAAATGATATCTAAGAGCAAGCGAAGATAACAGCTGAGTAAAATGATATCTAAGAGCAAGCGAAGATAACAGCTGAGTAAAATGATATCTAAGAGCAAGCGAAGATAACAGCTGAGTAAAATGATATCTAAGAGCAAGCGAAGATAACAGCTGAGTAAAATGATATCTAAGAGCAAGCGAAGATAACAGCTGAGTAAAATGATATCTAAGAGCAAGCGAAGATAACAGCTGAGTAAAATGATATCTAAGAGCAAGCGAAGATAAGTAATGAAACTGAAAATGAAAAGCAATAGGAACCACCAGAGAGAGCAAGTGGACCCATGTTATCTTATATTCTTGTAAATGATTTACTGATAAAAAAAGCTCTTCCATATCAGTGTTTACGGACAATACAATCCTGTTGAGATGAAACAGAATAGAATTTAAAAAGCTTGTCGGTAGACCTTGACAAGATAGAGAGATTTGTCTGAGAAATGGCTCCTTGACTTAAATCCAAGCACATGCAAGATAATAAAATCTTATAATGATAACTGATAAGGAGGTTCGCCTGACAACCAATCCTCTCATTTAATGCGTCGCATTTTACCAATCCGTTAAAAATTGTACTGATTAGTCAAATTTAAAACACCGTAAAATTGACGTTTTCGATAAATCGGGCATGATAGCCGAACTGCATGGATTCGGACGTTCCTGGCAAGGCAGGACGTCTATATTTTTGTAACGGGATGGCAGTCTAGACTGAGAAAAAAAGGAAAATTAGCGAGGGGACATGATCACGACATATCAAATACTTAAGAGACACTGACATAGGAGACTGACAGACAGAGGCGGGGTGAGAGGAGCTCGGTGGAGCCCAGATGTTGCAATATTACCTGAAAAGTGATGATTTTGACCTTTAGTAAGGTGGAACCCAGGAACTAAAGCTTGTTCAGCAGCCATATATATATATATATATATATATATATATATATATATATATATATATATATATATATATATATATATATATATATATGTCACGTCACACTTAAAAATGCACTCAAAAACTCACCCTTTAAGTCACACTCCAAAATGCACTCCGAAATAAACTAGAATTTTCAACTGTCCAAAACTTACTTTTACCAAAGTTGAAATAAAAAATTAATCCTTGCGTGATTTTTTTTAAATATTGTAAATTAAAATGGACAGTTTCTGATGAAGGCTGAACAGGGATTTATGCCTCGTGTCTATTTAGTTCACATGAGGGGATTTATTTCATTCTGCCTGGAGGGATTTTTTTCCTTCTACCTGGTGGGATTTATTCCTTCTACCTGGTGGGATTTATTTCCTTCTACCTGGTGAGATTTAAATGATTCTATACGAAGGAATTTATATGGCGCTATATGGTGAGATTTGTATGGGTATATATGGTCGGATTTACTTAATGCCAGCTTGGTGTTTTGGGTGATTTATTTGGCCCTTTCTGGCTGGATTTATTTGATTGTATTCATGTGGACTTATCTAGGAGATTTATTCATATTTTGCAAGTGGGAATTAATTTGGGTTATATATTGGTTCCAAAATGGCTCAACCAAATTTGGTTTACACCTGGTTGAGGTTACTTGTTCGAGTTTACTAGTTTACCTGTATTAAGCGCTCGTGCACGCGCGCACACACACACACACGCATGCACATACACATCGGGCCTGACGGCTGAGTGGACAGCGATTGGGATTCGTAGTCTTAAGAGCATGGTTTCTCCCTGGCGTAGGCGGAAACAAATGGGCAATGTTTCTTTCACCCTCATGCCTATGTTCACCTAGCCGTAAATAGGTACCTGGGAGTTAGACAGCTGCCACGGGCTGCTTTCTGGGGGGGTGGATGTGGAAAAAATTAAAATTTATATATATATAATATACATATACATATATATATATATATATATATATATATATATATATATATATATATATATATATATATATATATATATATATATATATATATATAATAGGGGTACCACCTCTGGTGCTATTGAAGGGACCCACAGCCTCGAAGAAGAAAATAAAGAGTACTCAGAGAAGACCTTGTGGATCCTCACTGAACACTCTAATCTTTTCTTCTCCTACCACCCCTATTCTTTTTTATTAAATTTGTTGTATTTTATGTTATTGCAATGCTACAGTTTACAGAGAACACGCACTTATATATAACACTCAGTGTTCGAAGACCTCGTCCAGTTCCTCGGGGGTCGGGTGCGTACCCAGGATACAGCACGCATTTCCCCTCTGAACTGCGACACTGAGGCGCTGGAACAGGAAACTGGCCGCTCTTGAGTCTTTAGTTTTCCCAATGAGTTCCTCGCCCACCTCCTTTAAAAACTTAAGTGCACATTTACCCCAGGCGCCCAGAGTCTCAGAGCCTATCGGTACGAACCTGTAACAACGTTCTAGGTCCCTGTACTTGTTAGTTTTCTGGGTCTCCCTGAAGGTGGCCGCGCCGCCTCCCTCAGCTGCGCTGTAAGGTAGATAGGTATCAGCCAATGTGGATGCACACGTGTAGTCCCACACGACCTGTTTACCTTCCCTCCACGGCTGCAGGGTGACTCCATCTGGGCGTTTTGGGCTGTTGTCAGGCCTGCACAACTGAGGTTCTCTTTGTGCTGGGCACCCAGCTGAAGCCAAACTTCTCTTGATGATGTCATTGACTGCTTCATGTCTGGCAATCTTTCCCTGTGACTTACGACAGATGAGACCATGGCTGCCGTATTGGTGTATCCCCCTGCCGAGCCTGGCGGAAATGACATGATGGCTTTGTATACCTCTGACGCTTGGAGGAATAGAGGTCCCATGTCTGGGACATTTGTGTCCCAAGCAGTGGGTGCCCATGGTACTCTAGGAGGGTGCTTCTCTCTCAGTGAGTCGGCAGTTGCTGTATTTCTAGGGGCGATTGTGTCTTCACTGGTAAGTAACCTAATTGCCCCTACTGTGTTGCCCTCTTCAATATTTTTGGTCACTTGTGTTCCTAGTTTAATATTATCATTGGAACTCTTGGGTCTGCCACGACGGTTTTTGCGTTGAGGAGGGATGGGGATCACGTTGTCAGCTCTGGGGGAATTATTTATTGCCCTAGTGACTGATGAGGCTAGCGACTTGCCTCCTCTTGCAGGTACGCCTAAGCAAATATTGCCAAACAGGAGCAAATTATGCCATGCTTTGATGGTGACCGCGGCATTAAGATTTTCAGACCGTTCATTCACTTTCCTGAGCAGGTCTGTATATTTCCCTGCTGCAAATGGGCGAGCTGCTTTAGGAATGTGGGGAAGAGTTCTGGTGGTGGATGCTGTGATGGCCCCTAGGAGGTCATCTGATGGCCCCCAGGAGGTCATCTGATGGCCCCCAGGAGGTCATCTGATGGCCCCCAGGAGGTCATCTGATGGCCCCCAGGAGGTCATCTGATGGCCCCCAGGAGGTCATCTGATGGCCCCCAGGAGGTCATCTGATGGCCCCCAGGAGGTCATCTGATGGCCCCCAGGAGGTCATCTGATGGCCCCCAGGAGGTCATCTGATGGCCCCCAGGAGGTCATCTGATGGCCCCCAGGAGGTCATTTGATGGCCCCCAGGAGGTCATCTGATGGCCCCCAGGAGGTCATCTGATGATATGAAGTTTGCTGGGATGTGTGGGGGTGCCGGGGGGACCTGTGGGCCTTCTCTCTCTCTACAGGTACCGTCCGTCAACCCTCACAGCCGCTGTGTTGACGTAGGGTTCCATCGTTCCTAAGGCTGTGAGATTCGTCACAAACCCGACACGTTCAAATGAACAGATCCACAAGGGCCGTGACGAGGATTCGAACCTGCATCCGGGAGCATCCGACACGTTCCTCTGGGTCCTCTGGCTGCACGTCCGGGTGCATTGTTCCTAGGATCGTGTTCTTGGCTGTGTGTGTGTGTGTGGCTTCTAGCACCTCCGGACCTAATTACACACCGGTTATGCATCCCTGACTAAGGTTAACTTAACTAATTATTAAACTTCTCCGGAAACTAATTAGTGTGTTTGAACAATGATATGTTGCATGGACACTGTTCTTGTGTGGGGGAATGTTGTCATTGTTGTGGGGGAATGTTGTCATTGTTGTGGGGGAATGTTGCCATTGTTGTGGGGGAATGTTGTCATTGTTGTGGGGGAATGTTGTCATTGTTGTGGGGGAATGTTGCCATTGTTGTGGGGGAATGTTGCCATTGTTGTGGGGGAATGTTGTCATTGTTGTGGGGGAATGTTGCCATTGTTGTGGGGGAATGTTGCCATTGTTGTGGGGGAATGTTGTCATTGTTGTGGGGGAATGTTGTCATTGTTGTGGGGGAATGTTGTCATTGTTGTGGGGGAATGTTGTCATTGTTGTGGGGGAATGTTGCCATTGTTGTGGGGGAATGTTGCCATTGTTGTGGGGGAATGTTGCCATTGTTGTGGGGGAATGTTGCCATTGTTGTGGGGGAATGTTGCCATTGTTGTGGGGGAATGTTGTCATTGTTGTGGGGGAATGTTGTCATTGTTGTGGGGGAATGTTGTCATTGTTGTGGGGGAATGTTGCCATTGTTGTGGGGGAATGTTGCCATTGTTGTGGGGGAATGTTGCCATTGTTGTGGGGGAATGTTGTCATTGTTGTGGGGGAATGTTGTCATTGTTGTGGGGGAATGTTGTCATTGTTGTGGGGGAATGTTGTCATTGTTGTGGGGGAATGTTGTCATTGTTGTGGGGGAATGTTGCCATTGTTGTGGGGGAAAATGTCATCATTGTAACTACGAGGGACTGAGAACTCTTCAAGTAGAACCAGTACAGATAGAACCTGCCTGGTTCTACCTGTGTTGCATTTCAATTTTACTATTCTGACGAGCCCGAAATTCTTCGTCTAATCTGCCCTAAAGGTTGTGGATGGAGATCTAGATGAAGGTTGATGGAGATGAAGATGATGGAGATGATGATGGATGATGTAGATGATGGAGATGAAGGTTGTAGATGTAGATGGAGATGGTTGTAGATCTTCTACAATTTCTTCTTCTTCTCAGAACATTCCACTTGTTGAACACTCGTATAGAGTAGGAGTACTTCCTGACATTCCATCCGGCTCATTTGAGCTTCCTGCTTCCACCTGTGTCCTCTTGACTTGTTATCTCTCAATCTGAGATGTCTATCCTTGTCCACCTTAACTATTTCTCCTCAGTATCTTGTATGTTGTGATCATATTCCCTCTGTTTCTTCCATCCTCAAGAGTTGGGAGAATTATTTCCATTGGGCTATCTTCCCTTATCTTTAGGGAATTTTGTTTGTGTGTATCGTGTTTTTCCCTTGTTCTCTACCTCCTCCATCTGTTCCTGCTCCCTCCTTCTTTCTTCTCCTCCATCTCTGCCTACTCATTTCCTCCTCCCCTTCTCCCCCTTCTAGTTCTCTCTCCACTTCCTGTATGCTAATGAGCTGCTTCTCTAGAACAGTTCGGTGCATTTTTCGAATTGCGACTTTATTTAGGAGGGGCACAAGGTGGGAAATTACATTCATTATGCAGACCAATGTGAATTGGATCTGCATTATTGAATATACCACAAGGGATCTCTGTCTCTGTCTCTCTGTCTCTGTCTCTCTCTCTCTGTCTCTGTGTCTCTCTCTCTCTCTCTCTCTCTCTCTCTCTCTGTCTCTCTCTCTCTCTCTCTGTCTCTCTCTCTGTCTCTCTCTCTCTCTCTCTCTCTCTCTCTCTCTCTCTCTCTCTCTCTCTCTCTCTCTCTCTCTCTCTCTCTCTCTCTCTCTCTCTCTCAACCATCAATCAACGGTTAGTGTGTGTATGTGTGTGTGTGTGTGTGCGTGTGTGTCTCTGTGCGTGTGTGTGTGTGTGTGTGTGTGTGTGTGTGTGTGTGTGTGTGTGTGTGTGTGTGTGTGTGTGTGTGTGTTAGAGAGCACTCAATAACTGTCTAACTCTCAGGTGCCGTCTATTTACTTCTAGGGTGAACAGAGACACTTGGTGAAGGAAATACTGTTAGTTTTAATGACAGTATTTTAATACTGTCAACTGTCCATTTACCTTCCTGCTATACCCGTCTCCTTATCCTCATATCCATTCCAAGTGCGATAATCCTATCGGCTTAGCGGTTTCCTGGTGATTACCTAATCACTAAGCCTCGGAGTCCGAACACCCAATCAGGATTTACACTGAAATTTCACTATGTGTTCTATAAGCTCACTCCTGTTATCCTACACTCCTGCTATCCTACACTCCTGTTATCCTACACTCCTGTTATCCTTCATTTTGAATTATAGCTCGTTGGGCTATATAGCACATGGAAAGGATATATATAAGGAGCTGGGACCTGGGAATAGTGAGAAGGAACGAACACTAGAACCTTGGGCAATAGGGGATCGAACTCCGCCACGGAAAAAGACAGGTATTGTTCCAGTTGAAAGAGGCAGGTGAGAGGTAGAGCCAAGAAGGTCAGCGCAGCTGCGTTGTGGTCTAGGATTGACCTTAGATGACCTCACAGCCTTATAACTATCCCTCAGGCGCCCTCAAGGAGGACTTCAACCTCTTGTACAACCACTTCAAGCAACTGTGGTGCCTCCGACGGTTGCCATTCAGGATCAGGTACTTGGGCATCTTGGCAGCAAACTAATTTTTACCTGATGGATCAGCCTCCTGATTGACAGAGAATCATCTCTCCAGTTCAGTGATGGGATTGGCTGCTCATATGAATATTATTTTTGTTTCCTTGAATATATATAAATTATAATTTGACTAGTTGTATTGTTAGTTGTATTCTTGGGTTGTAGTTGTAGTCACTGTTGTTGTTGTTGTAGAGACTAGAGTGAGCCTGGCATCTTGCAAGCGATCATCTTCTGTTGACACGACAGAAAACATTGAGAATTTGATATTAAGAAACATGTGAAGTGCTGTCTGACTCTCAAGGCTCAAGTGGCACTCCAGGGTGATCTTCAAGGGAGAAGGAGGGGGTCGTGGAGTGGGTAGGGAGGATGGAGGGAGGGGGGGATGGATATTTCAGTGTGATGGCAAATGAGGGAGAGGGGAAGGGAAGGAAGAGGGAGAGGAGGATATGGTGTGGGAGATAGTGTTGATGGTGAAGAGGGTGATGGAGGGAGGGTACATAGATGTATCGGAGACAGGTAGATAGAAGGAACTACAAAACTATGTTGATGGAGAACGTCAGATCATCCCCTTTCATACCACAATCATTACCCCCCTTTCCTCCCTCCTCCATAACGTAAAAATGAGCGTTGTTTTATTCAACGTCAAAGCGACGCAATAGTGACGTTTCTCGGGCTAACGAGCATCACACCCTTTGGGTAGTTAGAGGGGGAACTGAGCGGTTGTTTGTGGTGGTAGTTAGGTACAACCACTTGAGTTGTGACGCCAAGTGATGGTTATGTCAGCTGAAGTTGTTGGTGAAATATTAAGAGTAGAATTAGTACCGATACAAGTAATAGTTGTTAATGCTGGGATTAGGACCTGTCAACCTCTGGAGGGTTATTAGGACCTATCAACCTCTGGAGGGATATTAGGGCTTATCAACCTCTGGAGGGTTATTAAGGCCTATCAACCTCTGGAGGGTTATTAGGACCTATCAACCTCTGGAGGGTTATTAGGACCTATCAACCTCTGGAGGGTTATTAGGACCTATCAACCTCTGGAGGGTTATTAGGACCTATCAACCTCTGGAGGGATATTAGGGCTTATCAACCTCTGGAGGGTTATTAAGGCCTATCAACCTCTGGAGGGTTATTAAGGTCTATCAACCTCTGGAGGGTTATTAAGGCCTATCAACCTCTGGAGGGTTATTAAGGTCTACCAACCTCTGGAGGGTTATTAAGGCCAATCAACCTCTGGAGGGTTATTAAGGTCTACCAACCTCTGGAGGGTTATTAGGACCTATCAAACTCTGGAGGGATATTAGGGCTTATCAACCTCTGGAGGGTTATTAGGACCTATCAACCTCTGGAGGGTTATTAGGACCTATCAACCTCTGGAGGGTTATTAGGACCTATCAACCTCTGGAGGGATATTAGGGCTTATCAACCTCTGGAGGGTTATTAAGGCCTATCAACCTCTGGAGGGTTATTAAGGTCTATCAACCTCTGGAGGGTTATTAAGGCCTATCAACCTCTGGAGGGTTATTAAGGTCTACCAACCTCTGGAGGGTTATTAAGGCCTATCAACCTCTAGAGGGTTATTAAGGTCTACCAACCTCTGGAGGGTTATTAAGACCTATCAACCTCTGGAGGGTTATTAAGGCCTATCAACCTCTGGAGGGTTATTAAGGCCTATCAACCTCTAGAGGGTTATTAAGGTCTACCAACCTCTGGAGGGTTATTAAGGCCTATCAACCTCTGAAGGGTCATTAAGGCCTACCAACCTCTGGAGGGTTATTAACACCACCACCACAGTTTACCAACTAACCACTAAGTTTACTATAGGCCTAAACATAGTCCAGGATCACAGTATACTCCAGTTAGAGACAACACAACGCCATGCAGTCACATATCAGTACGTAAACTTTAAAAGTTCCAAGTTCATACCTCTTTGGTTTCAATATTTAAGGGGTTGGGTGTTCCCTTAAGATGTATTTATAATACAGCTGTATCTTGGCTGCTCTAATCTGCTGTAATATGTATATTTCAATTCTAATTTAACAATAATTTATTAATATAATTATGTTCTGTAATGTGTATAACATTTGTAATATGTATAATTTTTTTAACACTGAAAAACCTCTTCATTATGTATCATTATATCATTCTGTTCATGCTTTTAGTGTTCAACTACATCATTATAGATCACACCTCGTTGTTGTTCATCATAGTTCAATTATGCTCAAGTGATCAGGAACCATTGAACAAATAACAATCAGCTTTATTAATTAAAAGATCTAATTGTTCAGTAGATATATCTATGATTCCTTTTTTTAATTGCTAAATATCTCTGATTGCAAGCAGATTTTGCCGGACATAATTACCAATTTAATTATGTCAATTAGTTTCTACAAATTCTTTGTAATGTGTCAATTATTACAAATATTTTTTATTAATTCAAACCTTTTTTTAATGCGTTAAATTCCTTTAAAAAAAATTGGGAGCCGGTCGGCCGAGCGGACAGCACGCTGGACTTGTGATCCTGTGGTCCTGGGTTCGATCAAAGGCACCGGCGAGAAACAATGGGCAGAGTTTCTTTCACCCTATGCCCCTGTTACCTAGCAGTAAAATAGGTACCTGGGTGTTAGTCAGCTGTCACGGGCTGCTTCCTGGGGGTGGAGGCCTGGTCGAGGACCGGGCCGCGGGGACACTAAAATGCCCCGAAATCATCTCAAGATAACCTCAAGATAACCTCAAGATAACCTCAAGATAACCTCAAGATAAGATGGTGTAATATATTACCCATTTCATGAAGAGTAATCTATTTCATTTCTGAAATAGGTTCTTATCCGGGTAATTTTTTAGGAGACCCTTAGCCTGGGGGAAGAAAATGCAAGACATGAAAAGGGACCCAATTTGCACCCCCTGCGTCCCCCATTTTCTTTAGTTAGAAATTGTATGTAAAAAATACAAAGAAAAACAATTTATTAAGTTACCAACGCCCAGACAAAGATATCCATCGTGAATATACAGAAAGATACTCCTCCACGAACGTACAAAAAGATACTCCTCCACCACCATACAGAAAGATACTCCTCCACGAACGTACAAAAAGATACTCCTGTGACAGAATGAAGGAAGGGGGGGGGGGTAAGGAAGGAGAGATAAGGAATGACAAAGATACCTAAAAAGGTGTATTTTAGATATCAAGAAAGAGAAAAGAAAGATACTTCACTGATGGGAAAAGTGAATAAGGCATAAGATAAAGATGAGATAAGGAAGACGATTGACGTAAGTGCACAGAGGAAACAGAATGAAAGAGGGGGGTAGTAGAGAGAGGAGGGTGGATAAGGCAGAAAAGAAGGGGGGGCGGGACACAAGTGCAGAGGAACAATTAGGCGTGTAGTGAAGGATGCTGCTTCTCAAAGGCATCTCATCTCTCTCATCTCGCGGCTCAGCCTCCCTGCAGGGAGGCTTATAGCCTTCATTACCTCAAAATTATCCTTGCTATCATGGTGCTACTAGACTTATCCTTATCTTAGACCTCTGCTATCCTTCCTTTGCTATCCTTGCTCCCTTACTCCTGCTCTGCTGTTGAATCTCTTAGCCCTGTTCTGTTTTATTCTGCTATGTTAACCCTAAGTTATCCCTGCTCTGTTATCCCTACTGTTTTAACTCTGTTAACAGTGCTGTGTTAAATCTGTTATGTAAACCCTGAAATTTTAGATCTACTCTGTTATCTTTGCTAAGTTAATCTTGTTATATTAAATGTGCTTTCAACCCTCCTCTGTTAGTCCTGTTTTAACCATGCTATGTTAACTCTGCTATCTTAACCCCTGCCATCTTAACTTTACTATGCTAGCCCTACTATCTTAACTCTGCTATCTTTGTCCTGCCATGTTCACTATGCTATGCCTGTTATATTAACTCTGCTCTCTTAGCCCTGCCATATTAACTTTACTAAACCAACCCTGCTATATTAACCCCTGCTATCCTAACCCCATAATGCTGGCCCAGCATATTAAACAATAACATACCTTGGGGTTAATGTGGTATAATTATACATAATACTTTATATTAAAGTGAAAATAAACAGGAGAAAATACCCCCCATTACCCGGGTAATGTTTTCAGCGAGGAGGACCTATGGTAACGCTTCAGTGTCCCCTCAAGTCTTGCAGAAAACGGAACGAAGAATGTTTTCAATGTTATCTCTGTGTTTAACAATCTAACAACCTGTCCTCTTAACCACTCTTCCTCTTAACCACTCTTCCTCTTAACAATCCTTCCTCTTAACTATCCTTCCCACTGCTATTGTTATCCACGTTTTTTTCTGTGCATTATTAGGTTAAGTGGGCTGTTTTGTTTCGTAGTTTGTGATATAGAAAACGGGTGGTGGTGATATTTATCAATGGTGGCAGCGGTGGGATTGCATATTTAGCCACAAACAAACAAACAAACAATGTAGTTCGTAGGCAATTTTTAAACCATTTTTGTGAAGTTATCATAAATGTATTTGCTGTCTGTCGGTAATCTAATTTATTTTCGAAATTCAAATGAGTTAATTGGACGAGATTGTGGGATAGTGGTGTGGGGGAGGTAGGGGAGTCCTGGGCATCGCCGGATAACCCTTTCTAGCGTGTATATATATATGTATTTCCACTAAAAAGAGGTTCCTGTTGAATACTGTAATGTGTGTGGTGCAGATACAGTGAGCTACAGTGACGGTACTGTGTGGTACGGTGAGGTATGAGGCTAACAACTATTTACGGTGCATAGAACGGTTTAATGGATGGTTTTACGGTGATTTAATGGTGACCACGTGAATCACCAGTGGTAATAACGTACCAGGAATATGGTGACGGAGTACAAAAAATACAGTGAAATGCAGCAACGGTGAATAGTGAAGGATAGTGATGAAGTGGAACTGTAACAAAGGATAATTAACATATTTAGGAATATATACTTTAATACAGCTACCGTAGGCTATGTGGAGGGTTACATAGTTGTGTGTTAACATCTCACTAGATGATAATGGGTTATAGTGTTTGAAGTTTAGTTAATTTATTATGCATCCACGCCCGCCCACGCCCATCCACACCCGCCCACGTTCATCCACGCCCACCCACGCCCATCCACGCCCATCCCATGAGCAGTAGTGTAACAAAAAATTGAGGCACGCGGGATTGAACACCAAAATTCAATTAGCTAAGCAAGTAGTGACAATCCTGATAGGTAGTTCCATGGTTATATATGTATTAACGTTATACCAATAATGGGTTCGAAAACGACCAAAAATTCAGTCTGTAGGCTAAGTACCTCATTTATGTAGTGAGGTAGTTTCGTAATATATTTGCTTCTTAGACATAATACCACATATAATGTTCTAGTGGGCAGCGGTGGAAAGGATGCAATCACCCAGGGCGCCTGACAGCTGAGTAGACAGCGCTTCGGATTCGTAGTCCTGAGGTCCCGGGTTCGATCCCCGGTGGAGGCGGAGACAAATGGGCAAAAAGTTTCTTTCGCCTTGATGCTCCTGTTACCTAGCAGTAAATTGGTACCTGGGAGTTAGACAGCTGCTACGGGCTGCTTCCTGGGGGTGTGTAACAAAAAGGAGGCCTGGTCAAGGACCGGGCCGCGGGGACGCTAAGCCCCGAAATCATCCCAAGATAATATCAGCACTGTGGAGAAATGCCCGACAGATAATGGAACATTATCTAACACAGTGCACAGTTACAAACTTATTAAGATTTCAACTTAGATTCAACAGAGCAGAAGTTGTTAAACACATGGGACAAAATCTTACTGAAGCGACCATACGAGTCATAAATACTCATACTCCGCCCAAGTAAAACAGAAACAAGCAACACTTAGTGGGCCAGCCAGAGGCTTAGGGCCCGCCCAGTGGGCCAGCCAGAGGCTTAGGGCCCGCCCAGTGGGCCAGAAAGAGGCTTAGGGCCCGCGCAGGAATATCCCTGCAAAAAAAAAAAAAATCCCAAGATAATTCATATCCACTGCCAAACATATATAGACCAACACTCTACGGGACGCTCACGCCATATTTAACTATATCGCCTTCTTGAATTATCAACCTGAGGCCCCTTGAGATGATTCCGGGGTTTAGCGTCCCCGCGGCCCGGTCCTCGACCAGACCTCCTCGTTGCTGGACTGATCAACCAGGCTGTTGGCCGTTGGTATCTGCGACCAGTTGATACTGATAACGATACAAGTTGAAGAATTCTAACTGAAAGAATGAAGATAAAATGTTAAACCAGTGTGCTTTTATAGCATCTGGAAGAGATATCAGGCCACAGAGCAGGCGTAGAGGGGGTGACGGAGTGATAGATCGGTACCCCATCCACTCGGACCATCGGGAATCGAACCCCCAACCTGTAAAAAAGGAAGACTGTTGCTCTGCCGACCAGGGCAAGTTTCCTCTGAGACCTTCAGGAAGACAGCAGAAACGGATAATATATATCTCTTGGTATTTAAATATAATATACTGATCTCCTAACAAGCAAATTGCCGACGATTCGGTCGTTTACGTGACCTGATAATGACCCAGAAAGGACCGAAAGGTCGTTAAATCCTACATTTTCGGATTAGTGAAATGGTTGTCTAATGTTCAGCCACGTTGGTGTGACCTCTCGTTTGCACGAAACAATGGGGACGTCAATTGTCTAAGAGTCAGGAAAGACCTGGGTAAATACTGGTTAGAAAACAAGGTTTTTAAATTTGTGTAACATTTCACCGATAACGTAATAAATGCGGGCTCGTTCGATTGTTTTCAGCGTAGGTTAGACGTATATATGAATGAGTTTGGGTGAATATTTGTACAAGCTGTCTCGTATGGACCAATAGGAGCTGCCTCGTATGGACCAATAAGAGCTGCCTCGTATGGACCAATAGGAGCTGCCTCGTATGGACCAATAGCAGCTGCCTCGTATGGACCAATAGGAGCTGCCTCGTATGGACCAATAGGAGCTGCCTCGTATGGACCAACAGGAGCTGCCTCGTATGGACCAATAGGAGCTGCCTGGTATGAACCAATAGAAGCTGCCTCGTATGGACCAATAGGAGCTGCCTCGTATGGACCAATAGGAGCTGCCTCGTATGGACCAATAGCAGCTGCCTCGTATGGACCAATAGGAGCTGCCTCGTATGGACCAATAGGAGCTGCCTCGTATGGACCAATAGGAACTGCCTCGTATGGACCAATGGGAGCTGCCTCGTATGGACCAATAGGAACTGCCTCGTACGGACCAATAGGAGCTGCCTCGTATGGACCAATAGCAGCTGCCTCGTATGGACCAATAGGAGCTGCCTCGTATGGACCAATAGGAGCTGCCTCGTATGGACCAATAGGAACTGCCTCGTATGGACCAATAGGAGCTGCCTCGTATGGACCAATAGCAGCTGCCTCGTATGGACCAATAGGAGCTGCCTCGTATGGACCAATAGGAGCTGCCTCGTATGGACCAATAGGAGCTGCCTCGTATGGACCAATAGGAGCTGCCTCGTATGGACCAATAGGAGCTGCCTCGTATGGACCAATAGGAGGTGCCTCGTATGGACCAATAGGAGGTGCCTCGTATGGACCAATAGGAGCTGCCTCGTATGGACCAATAGGAGCTCCTTCACATTCCCAAGAACACCCCCAAGACATGACCGGTGATGGTAGTTTTAAACTATCAGAGCTATAATTGGGGTGAGTAGTTTGGGTTGGTAGAGTAGTAGTAAGTAATCAGTTAGTAATAGGGTAGTAGTAGGGTAGTTAGAGGGTTGTTATAGAGTGGTAGTTGTGAAATGTAGTTACGTTTGTCTTCATCTCTCTTCAGTTTGCTTGTTTATTATTCCTTCTCTCTGTCTCTGTCTCTGTCTGTCTCTCTCTCTGTCTGTCTGTCTCTGTCTCTGTCTCTCTCTCTCTCTCTGTCTGTCTGTCTCTGTCTCTGTCTCTGTCTGTCTCTCTCTCTGTCTGTCTGTCTCTGTCTCTGTCTCTCTCTCTCTCTCTGTCTGTCTGTCTCTGTCTCTGTCTCTGTCTCTGTCTCTCTCTCTCTCTCTCTCTCTCTCTCTCTCTCTCTCTCTCTCTCTCTCTCTCTCTCTCTCTCTCTCTCTCTCTCTCTCTCTCCGTCTCCAACTGTTTCGTTATGCTTGAAGGTTATCAGTTATTAAAAGTTTTTAGATTGCCTTAGCATGAACTTGTATATATCTTTCTGTATGTGTGTGTGTGTATGTGTGTGTGTGTGTGTGTGTGTGTATGTGTGTGTGTGTGTGTGTGTGTGTGTGTGTGTGTGTGTGTGTGTGTGTGTGTGTGTGTGTGTGTGTGTGTGTGTGTGCGTATGTATAAGGGTCACCGCAATATACAACACATCACAATAAGTTATTCCATTAACCAAGTTCCCCTTTTCCAATAGTGGAAATAATTCACCTTTGCCGCCGCAGAGGAAAGAGAGCCTTTGACGAATGCTGGAGAGACGAAATCTTTGAATTTTTATCAGAAAGATCTGCAAGATTTGCATCTGTAAGCATCCAGAATGGACGTGAGTTTCATATATACTTTTTGATGGTGAGAATTTGAACTAGAAGCTGAAGACATTTATTATAATAATTTAAATAATAATTACAATGGTGATAAAGGTTCATAAGTTCACAATGGCTGTAAGAAATCCATGACCCCCCTAAAGGATTCGAACCAGCGTTGCCAGGGTTCACTCCACTACTCTCCGCTGCACAAGCGATTGCCTATAAGTGTCGGTTGTTTCAAGCGCGGGTTGGACAAGTATATGAGTGGGATTGGGTGGTTATAGATAGGAGCTGCCTCGTATGGGCCAATAGGCCTTCTGCAGTTACCTTTGTTCTTATGTTCTTATGTTGGTACTGGAACGCGTAAGCTCCGACACGGTCGCTGGAGGAGTGGTATTATGTGTGGCCAGTGGGGTGAACCCTGCAGCGCAGGTTCGAATCCTGGCGGTGTTATAAGACTTCTTAATGATTTATGACTTGGGGACTATTTACGCTTTGTCTAATATTCAAATGTATATATATTTAATTCTTTTGGATCATCAGAGTCGAACTAGGGCCTGAAAAAGAGGATGGCAGGAGTACCTAACTGGAACTCAACTGAGAGTCTGAGTGTGTTATGAAGCACCATTAAGGTACCTAGAGGTACTCCAGTCCTCCCTCCATGCTTTAGCCAGATACGATCCATAGGACATGCTACAGCACCGCTCCTGTGCCAGGTAAGTCCACTACGGGCTCACCATAGCCCGTGCTACTTGCCCCGCTCCTGTGCCAGGTAAGTCCACTACGGGCTCACCATAGCCCGTGCTACTTGCCCCGCTCCTGTGCCAGGTAAGTCCACTACGGGCTCACCATAGCCCGTGCTACTTGCCCCGCTCCTGTGCCAGGTAAGTCCACTACGGGCTCACCATAGCCCGTGCTACTTGGGACTTTTGCTTCCGAGTAGTTTAATCTACAACAACAATTACAAACAGATCCACAGGAGTGTTGGTAATAACAGCCATTCACTCAGATAACCGAATCACCGATGATTCGAGTGAATGAACTGAGTGTAATTACCTAAGTGTAGTTACAGGATGAGAGGGACGCTCGTGGTGTCCCGTCTTCCCAGTACTCTTTGTCATATAACGCTCTGAAACTACTGACTACTACTAAGTTCAGTAGAACTTCGGTTTCAACTCCTTTTTGACCATGTCGTAGCTCAGTCGATTAAGGCAGCGTCTGAGATGCTCTCGGACGCAGGTTCGAATCCTCGTCACGGCCCTTGTGGATTTGTTCATTTGATGCATCACGCAATTGTGATGCAATTTACTGAATATATATATATATGTATATATATATATATATATATATATATATATATATATATATATATATATATATATATATATATATATAATGTATGTGTGTGTGTGTGTGTGTGTGTTTACTAGTTGTGTTTACTAGTTGTGTTTGCGGGGGTTGAGCTTTGCTCTTTCGGCCCGCCTCTCAACTGTCAATCAACTGTTTTACCAACTACTACTTTTTTTTTTTTTTCCACACCACACACACACACCCCAGGAAACAGCCCGTTACAGCTGACTAACTCCCAGGTACCTATTTACTGCTAGGTAACAGGGGCACTTTGGGTGAAAGAAACTTTGCCCATTTGTTTCTGCCTCGTGCGGGAATCGAACCCGCGCCACAGAATTACGAGTCCTGCGCGCTATCCACCAGGCTACGAGGCCCCTGTTTGTGTGTGTGTGTGTGTGTGTGTGCGTGTGTGCGTGTGTGCGTGTGTGTGTGTGTGTGTATGTGTGTGTGTGTGTGCGCGTATTCAGCTTGAATGATCTCCAGGTATCAGGTTTTTAAGAATACTCTAATGACCCTTGAAGGATTCGAACCCAGGCTGCCAGGTCATCAGCCCACCTCACAGCCCCACTTACATACCCACTCTGCCAGGAATAGCGTCTAAAAAAAAACCACATTGCCGTGAGCAGAAAAATCTCTCCTTGGGCTTATCAAACTCACACTAAGACCTTTCCAAGGATTCAATCCCACCTCTAAGTC